>NW_028227359.1:290777-417872 GCF_978045245.1 Mus caroli | reverse complement strand
TATGGCAAGAAAACCTGAAAAAGGTGGAAAATGAGAATAATCACACTGTAGGACCCAGAATATGCCAAGAAACCCTGGAAAACATGGAAAATTAAAAATTCACACTGAAGGACCTTGAATATGGAGAGAAAACCTGAAACACGAGGAAAATTAAAAACTCACACTGAAGGACCCAGAATATGGCAAGAAAACCTGAGAAACGTGGAAATGAGAAAATCACACTGTGGGACCCAGAATATGGTGGGAAAACCAGAAAAACGTGAAAAATTTAAATTTCATACTGTAGGATGCAGAATATGTTGAGAAACACTGAAAAAAGCAAAAAATTAAAATCTCACACAGAAGGACCCCAAATATGGCGAGAAAATCTGATAAAGGTGGAAAATGAGAAAATCACACTGTAGGACCCAGAATTGCGAAAAAACTTGAAAAACGATGAAAATGAGAAAATCATACTGTAGGACCCAGCATATGCAGAGAAACCCTGAAAATCGTGCAAAATTAAACATACACGCGGTAGGACCCTGAATATGGCAACAAACCCTGAAAAAGTAGAAAATTAAAAACTCACACTGAAGGACCCAGAATATGGTGAGAAAAACTGAAAAAGGTTGAAAATGAGAAAATCACACTGTAGGACCCAGTATATGACGAAAAAAACTTAAAAACGATTAAAATTAATAATTCACACTGTAGGACCCCAAATATGGCGAGAAAACCTGAAAAAGTTGGAAAATGAGAAAATCACACCTTAGGACACAGAATTGTGAAAAAACTTGAAATAAGGGGAAAATGAGAAAATCACACTGTAGGACCCAGAATATGACCAGAAACCCTGAAAAACATCGAAAATTAAAAATACACGCTGTAGGACCCAGAATATGGCAAGAAACCCTGAAAAAAGTAGATAATTAAAAACTCACACTGAAGGACACAGAATATGGCGAGAAACACTGAAAAATTAGAAAGATAAAAAAATCACACTGAAGGACCCTAAATATGGCGAGAAAACCTTAAAAAGTTGTAAAATGAGAAAATCCCACTGTAGGACTCAGAATTACGAAAAAAACTCGAAAAACGTGGAAAAAGAGAAAATCACTCTGCAGGACCCAGAATATGCCAAGAAACCCTGAAAATCGTGAAAATTAAAAATTCACACTGTCGGACACAGAATATGGCGAGAAACCATGAAAAAATTTGAAAATTAAAAGTTCACACTGTATTACCCAGAATATGGCGAGAAATACTGAAACACGTGGAAAAATTAAAAATTCACACAGAAGGACCTACAATATGGTGAGAAAACCTGAAAAAACAAGGAAAATTTAAAAAATCACAATGAAGGACCCAGAATATGGAGAGAAAACCTGAAAAAAACTAGAAAATTGAATATTCACAACACTGAAGGACCCCGAATATGGCAAGAAAACCTGAAAAAGGTGGAAAATGAGAAAATCACACTGCAGGACCCAGAATATGCCCAGAAACCATGAAAAATGTGGAAAATTAAAAATTCACACTGTAGGAACCATAATATGGCGAGAAAAACTGAAAAACGTGGAAAATTAAAAATTCACACTGAAGGAAAACCTGAAAAACGAGGAAAATTCAAAACACACACTGTAGGAACCAGAATATGGCGAGGAAAACCTGAAAAAGGTGGAAAATGAGAAAATCACACTGTAGGACGCAGAATATGAAGAAAAAACTTGAAAAACGTGGAAAATTGAAAATACACGATATAGGACACAGAATATGTCGAGAAACCCTGAAAAATTAGAAAATTAAATCCTCACACTTAGGGACCCCAAATATGGCGAGAGAACCTGAAAAAAGTAGAAAATTAAAAATTCACACTGAAGGACCCAGAATTGCGAAAAAACTTGAAAAACGTGGAAAATGAGAAAATCACACTGTAGGACCAAGAATATGGCGAGAAACCCTGAAAAAAGTAGAAAATTACAAATTCACACTGAAGGACCCCAAATATGGCTAGAAAACCTGAAAAAGTTGGAAAATGAGAAAATCACACTGCAGGACCCAGAATATGCCGAGAAACTCTGAAAAACGTAAAAATTAAAAATTCACACTCTTGGACACAGAATATGGCGAGAAATACTGAAAATCGTGGAAATGAGAAAATCACACTGTAGGACCCAGAATATGACGGAAAAACCTGAAAATGGTGGAAAATGAGAATAATCACACTGTAGGACCCAGATTTGGAAAAAAAAAATTGAAAAACGTCGAAAATGAGAAAATAACTCTGTAGGACCCAGAATATGTCGAGAAACCCTGAAAAACGTGAAAATTAAAAATTCACACTCTCGGGCACAGAATATGGCGAGAAATACTGAAAAACATGGAAAATTAAAAATTCACACCGAAGGACCTGGAATATGTCAACAAAACCTGAAAACGTGGAAATGAGAAAATCACACTGTAGGACCCAGAATATGTCGAGAAACCCTGAAAACGTGGAAAATTAAAAATACACGCTGTAGGACACAGAATATGGTGAGAAACCCTGAAAAAAGAAGAAAATTAAAACCTCACACTGAAGGACCCCAAATATGGCGATTAAACCTGAAAAAGGTGGAAAATGAGAAAATCACACTGTAGGACCCAGAATTATGAAAAAACTTGAAAAACGTGGAAAATGTGAAAATCACACTGTAGGACAGAGAATATGCGGAGAAACCCTGAAAACGTGGAAAATTAAAAATACACGCTGTAGAACCCAGAATATGGCGAGAAAACCTGAGAAAAGTAGAAAATTACATACTCACACTGAAGGACTCCAAATTTGGTAGAAAACCTGATAAAGGTGGAAAATGAGAAAATCACACTGTAGCACCCAGAATAAAAAAAAAAAAAAAAAAACGTGAAAAACGTGGAAAATGAGAAAATCACACTGCAGAACACAGATAATGCTGAGAAACCCTGAAAAACGTGGAAATGAGAAAATCACACTGTAGGACCCAGAATTGGAAAAAAACTTGAAAAACTTGTAAAATGAGAAAATCACACTGTAGGTCCCAGAATATGGCGAGAAACCCCGAAAAACATGCAAAATTAAATATAAACGCTGTAGGACCCAGAATAAGGCAAGAAACCCTGTAAAAAGTAGATAATTAAAAACTCACACTGAAAGACCTGGAATATGGCGACAAAACCAGAAAAACATGGAAAATTAATAACTCACACTCAAGGATTTGGAATATAGGGAGAAAACCTTAAAAATGTGGAAAATTATCAACTCACTCAGAAAGACCTGGAATATGGCCAGAAAACCTGAAAAACGTGGAAGGACATAGAATATGGCGAGAAATCTTGAAAAAGGTAGAAAATTAAAAATTCACACTGTAGGACCCAAAATATGTTGAGAAACCCTGAAAAACGTGGAAAATTAAAAACTCACACTGAAGGACTTGGAATATGATGAAAAACCCTGAAAAAAGTGGAAAATTAAAAATTCCCACTTAAGGACATAGAATATGGCAAGAAACCCTGAAAAAGTGGAAAAACAGAAATTCCCACTGTAGGACCCAAAATTGCGAAAATAACTTGAAAATGGGGGAAAATGAGAAAAACATACTGTAAGACCCAGAATATGCGAGAAAACCCTGAAAAACGTGAAAAGTAAAAATTCACAAGGTCAGACCTAGAACATGAAGAGAAACCATGAAAAAAGTGGAAAATTAAAAATTCACACTGTGTTACCCAGAATATGGGGAGAAACACTGAAAAATGTGGAAAATTAAAAATTTACACTGAAGGACCTGGAATATGGCACAAAAACCTGAAAAACTTGGAAATGAGAAAATCACACTGTAGGACCCAGAATATGATGAAAACACCTGAAAAACATGGAAAATTAAAAATTCACACTGAAGGACCCGGAATATGGCTACAAAACCAGAAAAAATAAAAACTCACACTGAAGGACCCAGAATATGGCGAGATAACCTGAAAAAAGTAGAAAATTAAAAATTCACACTGAAAGACCCCGAATATGGCGAGAAAACCTGAAAGGTGGAAAATGAGAATAATCACACTGTAGGACCCAGAATTGGGAAAAAACATGAAAAATATCGAAAATGAGAAAATCACACTGTAGGACCCAGAATATGCCGAGAAACCATGAAAAACGTGGAAAATTAAAAACACACACTATAGGACCCAGAATATGGCCAGAAACCCTGAAAAAGTACAAAATTAAAAACTCACACTGAAGGACCCCAAATATTGCGATTAAACCTGAAAAAAGTGGAAAATGAGAAAATCACACTGTATTACCCAGAATATGGCAAGAAATACTGAAAAACCTGGAAAATTAAAAATTCACACTGAAGGACGTGGAATATGGCTAGAAAACCTGAAAAACATGGAAATGAGAAAATCACACTGTAAGACCCAGAATATAACGAAAAAACCTGAAAAACGTGGAAAATAAAAAATTCACACTGAAGGACCCGGAATATGTCGAGAAACCCTGAAAAACGTGAAAATTAAAAATTCACACTGAAGGACCCAGAATATGTCGAGAAAACCTGAAAAACGAGGAAAATTAAAACCTCACACTGAAGGATCCCGAATATGGCGAGAAAACCTGACAAAGT
The DNA here is from genome assembly GCF_978045245.1 of Mus caroli. NCBI lineage: Eukaryota > Metazoa > Chordata > Mammalia > Rodentia > Muridae > Mus > Mus caroli. The sequence goes on along the minus strand of NW_028227359.1, from coordinate 413,250 downwards.
TTAAAAATGATAATAATCACACTGTAGGACTCAGAATTGCGAAAAAATTTGTAAAAAGTCCTAAATGAGAAAATCACACTGTAGGACCCAGAATATGGCGAGAAACCCTGAAAAAAGTAGAAAATTAAAAACTCCCACTGAAGGACGCCGAATATGGAGAGAAAACCTGAAAAAGGTGGAAAATGAGATAATCACAGTGTAGAACCAAGAATATGCCACGAAACCCTGAAAAACGTGGAAAATTAAAAATATACACAATAGGACCCAGAATATGGCAAGAAAACCTGAAAAAATTAGAAAATTAAAAACTCACACTGAAGGACCCAAAATATGGCGAGGAACCCTGAAAGGTGGAAAATGAGAAATCACAGTGATTAACGAAAAAACTTGAAAAACGTCGAAAATGAGAAAATCACAGTGGAGGACCCAGAATATGCCTAGAAACACTGAATACATGAAAATTAAAAATTCACACTGTATTTCCCAGAATATGGCAAGAAATACTAAAAAACGTGGAAAAGTAAAAATTCACACTGAAGGACCTGGAATATGGCAAGAAAACCAGAAAAACAAGGAACATTAAAAATTCACACTGAAGGACCCAGAATATGGCGAAAAACCCTGAAAAATGTAGAAAATTAAAAGCTCACACTGAAGGACCCCAAATATGGCGAAAAAAACCTGAAAAAGGTGGAAAATGAGAAAACCACACTGTAGGTCCTAGAATTACGAAAAAACTTGAAAAACTAGGAAATTAGAAACTCACACTGAAGGACCCCGAATATGGCGAGAAAACCTGAAAAAAGGTGGAAAATGAGAAAATCACACTGTAGGACCCAGAATTGCGAAAAAAACTTGAAAACCGTCGAAAATAAAAAAAAAAATCACACTGTAGGACCCAGAATATGCGGAGAAACCCTTGAAAAACGTGGAAAAATAAAATACACGCTGTAGGAACCAGAATATATTGAGAAACCCTGAAAAAGTAGAAAATCAAAAACTCACACTGAAGGACCCCAAATACGGGGAGAAATCCTGAAAAACGTGGAAATGAGAAAATCACACTCTAGGACCAAGAATATGACGAAAAAATCTGAAAAACCAGGAAAATTAAAAATTCACACTGAAGGACCGGGAATATGGCAAGAAAACCTGAAAAACGAGGAAAATTAAAAACACAAACTGAAGGACCCGGAATATGGCGAGAAAACATGAAAAACATGGAAAATTAAATATTCACACTGAAGGACCCAGAATATGCTGAGAAAACCTGAAAAAGATGGATAATGAGCATTTCACAGTGTAGGACACAGAACATGACGAAAAAAAAACTTAAAAACGCTTAAAATTAAAAATTCACACTGTAGGACCAGAATATGGCGAGAAACCCAGAGAAACGTGGAAAATTTAAAAATCACACTGTAGGACACAGAATATGGCGATTAACCCTGTAAAAAGTAGAATATTAAAAACTCACACTGAAGTACCCCGAAAATGGCAAGAAAACCTGAAAAAGGTGGAAAATGAGAAAATCACACTGTAGGATCCAGAATTGCGAAACAAAAAACTTGAAAAATGTCAAAAATGAGAAAATCACACTGTAGGACCCAGAATAGGGCGAGTAACCCTGAAAAACGTGGAAAATTAAAAATACACGCTGTAGGACCCAGAATATGGCAAGAAAGAATTAGAAAATTAAAAACTCACACTGAAGGACCCGGAATATGGCGAGAAAACCTGAAAAAGGTGGAAAATGAGAAAATCACACTGTAGGACCCAGAATTACGAAAAAACTTTAAAAACGTGGAAAATGAGAAAATCACTCTTCAGGACCCAAAATATGCCAAGAAACCGTGAAAAACGTGAAAATTAAAAATTCACACTGTCAGACCCACATTATGGTGAGAAACCTTGAAAAAAATTGGACAATAAAAATTCACACTGTATTACCCAGAATACGGCCAGCAACCCTGAAAAAAGTAGATAACTATAAACTCACACTGATGGACGAGGATATGGCTAGAAAACATGAAAAAGGTGGAAAATGAGAAAATCACACTGCAGGACCCAGAATATGCTGAGAATCCCTGAAAATCGTGGAAAATTAAAAATTCACACTGAAGGACCCGGAATTTGGCAAGAAAACCTGAAAAACGAGGAAAATTAAAAATTCACACTGTATTACCCAAAATATGGGGAGAAATACTGAAAAACGTGGAAAATTAAAAATTCACACTGCAGGACCTGGAATATGGCAAGAAATCCTGAAAAACTTGGAAACGAGAATATCACACTGTAGGACCCAGAATATGATGAAAAAACCTGGAAAACGTGGAAAATTAAAAATTCACACTGAAGGAATCAGAATATGGCGAGAAAACCTGAAAAAACGAGGAAAATTAAAAACTCACACTGTAGAACCTAGATTATGGCGAGATAACCTGAAAAAGGTAGAAAATGAGAAAATCACATGTAGGACCCAGAATTGTGAGAAAACCTGAAAAAGGTTGAAAACGAGAAAATAACACTGCAGGAGCCAGAATATGCTGAGAAAACCTGAAAAACATTGAAAATTAAATAATCACACTATAGGACCCTGAATATGGCGAGAAACACTGAAAAAGGAAAAAAACGAGAAAATCACACTGTAATAATCAGAATATGACGAAATAACTTAAAAACGTGGAAAATTTAAAATTCACACTGTAGTACCCAGAATATGGCAAGAAAACCTTAAAAACTAGAAATTAAAAAACTCACACTGAAGGACCCCAAATATGGCGAGAAAACCTGAAAAACATGGAAATGAAAAAATCACACTGTAGAACCAGATTATGACGAAGAAACCTGAAAAATGTGGAAAAATAAAAATTCACACTCAAGGACCCGGATATAGCGAGCAAAACTGAAAAATGAGGAAAATTAAAATCTCACACTGAAGGACCCAGAATATGGCGAGAAAACCTGTAAAACCTAGAAAATTAAATATTCACACTGGAGGACACAGAATATTTTGAGAAACTCTGTAAAATCTTGAAAATTAAAAATTCACTCTAAAGGACCAGAATATGGCAAGAAACCTTGAAAAACGTGGAAAATTAAAAATTCACACTGAAGAACCTGGAATATGGCAAGAAAATAAGAAAAACGTGGAAATGAGAAAATCACACTGTATGACCTTGAATATGGCGAGAAAACCTGAAAAACGAGGAAAATTAAAAACTCACACTGAAGGACCCAGAATATGGCGAGAAAACCTGAAAAACATGGAAAATTAAATATTCACAAAGTAGAACCCAGGATAGGGAGAGAAACACTGAAAAAAGTGGAAAATTAAAAATTCACACTCTAGGAACAGAATATGGCAAGAAAACTTGAAAAACGTGGAAAATCGAAAATTCACACTGTAGGACTCAGAATATGCCGAGAAGACCTGAAAAAGTTGGAAAATGAGAAAATCACACTGAAGGACCCAGAATATGACGAAAAAAACTTAAAAAGGTTTAAAATTAAAAATTCATACTGTAGGACACAGAACATGGCAAGAAAACCTGAAAAACGTGAAAAATTTAAAATTCACACTGTAGGATGCAGAATATGGCGAGAAACACTGAAAAAAGTAAAAAATTTAAATCTCACACTGAAGGACCCTGAATATGTCGAGAAAACCTGAAAAAGGTGGAAAATGAGAAAATCACACTATAGGACCCAGAATTGCGAAAAAAAATTGAAAAACGTCGAAAATGAGAAAATCACACTGTAGGACCCAGAATATGCCGAGAAACCCTGAAAAATGTGCAAAATTAAACATACACGCTGTAGGACCCAGAATATGGCAACAAACCATGAAAAAACTAAAAAACTAAAAACTCACACTGAAGGACCACGAATATGGTGAGAAAACATGAAAAAGGTGGTTAATGACAAAATCAACTGTAGGACCCAGAATATGATGAAAAAAACTTAAAAACGATTAAAATTAAAAATTCACACTGTAGGACCCCGAATATGGTGAGAAAATCTGAAAATGTTTAAAAATGAGAAAAATACACTGTAGGACCCAGAATATGCTGAGAAACCCAGAAAAACGAGGAAAAATAAAAATATGCTTTGAAGGAGCCAGATTATGACAGGAAACCCTGAAAAAAGTAGAAAATTAAAAACTTACACGGAAGGACCCTGAATATGGCAAGAATACCTGAAAAAGGTGGAAATAGAGAATAATCACACTGTAGGACACAGAATTGCGAAAAAACATGAAAAACGTAGAAAATGAGAAAATCACACTGTAGGACCCAGAATTACGAAAAAATTTATAAAACGTGGAAAATGAGAAAATCACACTGCAGGACCTAGAATATGCTGAGTAACCCTGAAAAACATGAAAATTAAAAATTCACACTGTCGGACACAGAATATGGCGAGAAACCATGAAAAAAGTGGAAAATTAAAAATTCACACTGTATTACCCAGAATATGGCGAGAAATACTGAAAAACATGGAAAATTAAAAATTCACCCTGAAGGACCTGGAATATGGCAAGAAAACCTGAAAAACGAGAAAATGAGAAAAATCACACTGTAGTACCCAGAATATGACGAAAAAACCTGAAAAACGTGTAAAATTAAAAACTCACACTGAATGACCCAGAATATGGCAAGAAAACCTGAAAAAAGTAAAAAACTAAAAATTCACACTGAAAGACCCCGAATATGGCGAGAAAACCTGAAAAAGGTGGAAAATGAGAATAAATGACTGTAGGACCCAGAATTGCGAAAAAACTTGAAAAACTTCGAAAATGAGAAAATCACACTTTAGGACCCAGAATATGCCGAGAAACCCTGAAAAACGTGGAAAATTAAAAATACGCGCTGTTGGACCCAGAATATGGTGAGAAACCGGAAAAACGTGGAAAATTAAAAATACACTCTGTTGGACCCAGAATATGGCAAGAAACCCTGCAAAAGGTGAAAAATGAGAAAATCACACTGTAAGACCCAGAATTACGAAAAAACCTGAAAAACTTGGAAAATGAGAAAATCACACTGCAGGAAACAGAATATGCCGAGAAACCCTGAAAAACGTGGAAATTAAAAATTCACACTGAAGGACCCGGAATATAGCGAGAAAACCTGAAAAAGGTGGAAAATGAGAAAATCACATGTAGAACCCAGAATAGCGAAAAAACTTGAAAGAGGTGAAAAATGAGAAAATCACACTGCAGGACCCAGAATATGCTGAGAAACCCTGATAATCATGGAAAATTAAATGTTCACACTGTAGGACCCAGAATATGCCTAGAAACCCTTGAAAAACTTGGAAAAATAAAATACACGCTGTAGGAACCAGAATATATTGAGAAACCCTGAAAAAGTAGGAAATCAAAAACTCACACTGAAGGACCCCGAATATGGGGAGAAATCCTAAAAAACGTGGAAATGAGAAAATCACACTCTAGGACCCAGAATATGACGAAAAAACCTGAAAAACATGGAAAATTAAAAATTCACACTGAAGGTCCGGGAATATGGTGAGAAAACCTGAAAAACGAGGAAAATTAAAAACACAAACTGAAGGACCCAGAATATGGCGAGAAAACATGAAAAACATGGAAAATTAAATATTCACACTGTAGGACCCAGAATATGGCGAGAAACACTGAAAAAGGAGGAAAATGAGAAAATCACACTATAGGACCAGAATATGGCAAGAAACCTTGAAAAACGTGGAAAATTAAAAATTCACAATGTAGGACCCAGAATATGCTGAGAAAATCTGAAAAAGTTGGATAATGAGAATATCAAACTGTAGGACCCAGAACATGACGAAAAAAACTTAAAAACGTTTAAAATTAAAAAATCAAACTGTAGGACCTGAATATGGCGAGAAACCCTGAGAATCGTGGAAAATTTAAAAATCACACTGTAGGACGCAGAATATGGCGATTAACCCTGTAAAAAGTGGAATATTAAAAACTCACACTGAAGTACCCCGAAATTGGCAAGAAAACCTGAAAAAGGTGGAAAATGAAAAAAATCACACTGTAGGACCCAAAATATGCTGAGTAACCCTGAAAAACTTGGAAAAATAAAAATACACGCTGTAGGACCCAGAATATGGCAAAAAACCCTGAAAGAATTAGAAAATTAAAAACTCACACTGAAGGAACCGGAATATGGCAAGAAAACCTGAAAAAAGTGGAAAGTCTCTCTCTGTCTCTCTCTCTATGTCTCTCTCTGTCTCTCTCTTTCTCTATCTCTGTCTCTCTCTATTTCTCTCTGTCTCTATCTGTCTCTCTCTGTCTCTCTCTGTCTCTCTCTCTCTCTGTCTCTCTCTTTCCCTCTCTCTGTCTCTCTCTGTCTCTATCTCTGTCTCTATCTGTCTCTCTCTCTGTCTCTCTCTGTCTCTCTCTCTCTCTCTGTCTCTCTCTTTCCCTCTCTCTGTCTCTCTCTGTCTCTATCTCTGTCTCTCTCTGTCTCTCTCTGTCACTCTGTCTCTCTCTGTCTCTCTCTGTCCCTCTCTGTCTCTCTCTGTGTCTTTCTTTGTCTCTCTTTGTCTCTCCCTGTCTCTCTCTGTCTCTCTCTTTATGTCTCTCTCTGTCTCTCTCTTTCTCTCTCTCTGTATCTCTCTGTCTCTCTTTGTCTCTCTCTGTGTTTTTCTTTGTCTCTCTCTGTCTCTCTTTGTCTCTCTCTGTAACTCTCTCTATGTCTCTCTCTGTCTCTCTCTTTCTCTATCTCTGTCTCTCTCTGTTTCTCTCTGTCTCTATCTCTCTGTGTGTCTCTTTCTTTCCCTCTCTCTGTCTCTATCTCTTTCTCTCTATGTCTCTCTCTGTCACTCTGTCTCTCTCTGTCTCTCTCTGTCTCTCTCTGTCTATCTGTCTCTCTCTGTCTCTCTCTGTCTCTCTCTCTGTCTCTCTCTGTCTCTCTCTGTGTCTTTCTTTGTCTCTCTCTGTCTCTCTGTCTCTCTCTGTCTCTCTCTGTGTCTCTCTCTATCTCTCTCTCTGTCTCTCTCTGGCTCTCTCTGTCTCTCTCAATGTATCTCTCTGTCTCTCTATGTCTCTCTCTGTGTCTTTCTTTGTCTCTCTCTGTCTCTCTCTGTCTCTCTCTGTCTCTCTGTGTGTCTCTCTCTGTCTCTCTCTCTATCTCTGTCTCTCTCTGTCTTTCTCACTCTGTCTCTGTCTCTCTCTGACTCTCTCTGTCTCTCTCTTTCTCTCTGTCTCTCTCTGTCTCTATCTCTGTCTCTCTCTGTCCTTCTGACTCTTTCTGTCTCTCTCTGTCTCTCTCTCTGTCTCTCTCTGTCTCTCTCCTTCTCTCTCTCTGTCTCTCTCTTTCCCTCTCTCTGTCTCTCTCTGTCTCTATCTCTGTCTCTCTCTGTCTCTCTCTGTAACTCTGTCTCTCTCTGTCTCTCTCTGTCTATCTGTCACTCCCTGTCTCTATCTCTGTATCTCTCTGTCTCTGTCTTTCTCTGTGTCTTTCTTTGTCTCGCTCTGTCTCTCTCTGTCTCTCTCTGTCTCTCTCTCTATGTCTCTCTTTGTCTCTCTCTTTCTCTATCTCTGTCTCTCTCTGTTTCTCTCTGTCTCTATCTGTCTCTCTCTCTGTCTCTCTCTGTCTCTCTCTGTCTCTCTCTGTCTCTCTCTTTCCCTCTCTCTGTCTCTCTCTGTCTCTATCTCTGTCTCTCTCTGTCTCTCTCTGTCACTCTGTCTCTCTCTGTCTCTCACTGTCTCTCTCTGTCTCTCTCTGTCTATCTGACTCTCTCTGTCTCTCTCTGTCTCTCTCTCTTTCTCTGTCTCTGTCTCTCTCTGTCTCTCTCTGTCACTCTGTCTCTCTCTGTTTCTCTCTGTCTCTATCTGTCTCTCTGTCTCTATCTGTCTCTCTCTGTCTCTCTCTGTCCCTCACTCTGTATCTCTCTGTCTCTATCTCTGTCTCTCTCTGTCTCTCTCTGTCACTCTGTCCCTCTCTGTCTCTCTCTGTCTCTCTCTCTATCTCTCTCTCTCTCTGTCTCTCTCTGTCTCTCTCTGTCTAACTCTATCTGTCTCTGTCTCTCTCTGTCTCCATCTGTCACTCTGTCGGTCTCTCTCTGTCTCTCTCTGTCCCTTCTGTCTCTATCTCTGTATCTCTCTGTCTCTCTCTCTGTCTCTCTGTCTCTCTCTGTGTCTCTGTCTCTCTCTGTCTCTCTCTGTCTCTCTCAATGTATCTCTCTGTCTCACTATGTCTCTCTCTGTGTCTTTCTTTGTCTCTCTCTGTCTCTTTCTGTCTCTCTCTGTGTCTCTCTCTGTCTCTCTCTCTCTATCTCTGTCTCTCTCTGTCTTTCTCACTCTGTCTCTGTCTCTCTCTGTCCCTCTCTCTGTCTCTCTCTGTCTCTATCTCTGTCTCTCTCTGACTCTCTCTGTCTCTCTCTTTCTCTCTGTCTCTCTCTCTTTATCTCTCTGTCTCTCTCTGTCTCTCTCTCTCTGTGTCTCTCTCTGTCTTTCTCTGTCTCTATCTCTGTCTCTCTCTGTCTTTCTCTGGGTCTTCCTTTGTCTCTCTCTGTCTGTCTCTGTCTCACTCTCTGTCTTTCTCTGTCTCTCTCTGTGTCTCTCTCTGTCTTTCTCTGTCCCTATCTCTATCTCTCTCTGTCTCTCTCTGTCCTTCTGACTCTTTCTGTCTCTCTCTGTCTCTCTCTCTGTGTCTCTCTGTGTCTCTCTGTCTCTCTCTATGTCTTTCATTGTCTCTCTCTGTCTCTCTCTGTCTATCTCTCTGTCTCTCTGTCTCTCTCTGTCTCTCTCTGTCTCTATCTCTGTCTCTCTCTGTCTCTCTCTGTCTCTCTATGTCTCTCTTAATGTATCTCTCTGTCTCTCTATGTCTCTCTCTCTGTCTCTCTGTGTCTCTAAGTCTCTCTCTGTCTCTCTCTGTCTCTATCTCTGTCTCTCTCTGTCTCTCTCTGTCTCTCTCAATGTATCTCTCTGTCTCTCTCTGTCTCTCTCTGTGTCTTTCTTTGTCTCTCTCTGTCTCTCTCTTTCTGTGTCTCACTCTGTCTCTCTCTGTCTCTCTCTCTGTCTCTGTCTCTGTCTCTCTCTCTGTCTCTCTCTGTCTCTCTCTCTAACTCTGTCTCTCTCTGTATTTCTCACTCTGTCTCTGTCTCTCTCTGTCCCTCTCTCTGTCTCTCTCTGTCTCTATCTCTGTCTCTCTCTGACTCTCTCTGTCTCTCTCTTTCTCTCTGTCTCTCTCTGTCTCTCTTTGTCTCTCTGTCTGTATCTCTCTGTCTCTCTCTGTCTCTCTCTCAGTGTCTCCCTCTGTCTTTCTTTGTCTCTAGGTCTGACTCTCTCTGTCTCTCTTGTGTCTTTCTTTGTCTCTTCTATGTCTCTCTCTGTCTCTCTCTCTGTCTCCCTCAGTCTCTCTCTGTCTTTCTCTGTCTCTATCTCTGTCTCTCTGTCTCTCTCTGTCTCTCTCTCCTTCTGTATTTTTCTGTCTCTCTCTGTCTCTCTCTGTATCTCTCTGTCTCTCTCTGTCTCTCTCTGTGTCTTTCTTTGTCTCTCTCTGTCTCTCTCTGTCTCTTTGTGTCTCTCTCTATCTCTCTCTGTCTCTCTCTGTCTCTCTCTGTCTGTCTCTGTCTCTCTGTGTCTCTCTCTCTGTTTCTCTCTGTGTCTCTCTCTGTGTGTCTCTGTCTCTCTCTGTTTCTCTCTCTGTCTCTCTCTGTCTCTAACTCTGTCTCTCTCTGTCTCTCTGACTCTCTCTGTATCTCTCTGTATCTCTCTGTCTCTCTCTGTGTTTTTCTTTGTCTCTCTCTGTCTCTCTCTCTGTCTCTCTCTGTCTCTCTCTGTCTCTCTGTGTTTTTCTTTGCCTCTCTCTGTCTCTCTCTGTGTCTCTTTCTGTCTCACTCTGTCTCTCTCTGTCTCTCTCTGTCTCTCTCTCTGTCTCTCTCTGTCTCTCTCTCTTTCTCACTCTGTGTATCTCTGTCTCTCTCTGTGTCTCTCTCTGTCTCACTCTGTCTTTCTCTGTCTCTCTCTGTCTCTCTCTCTGTCTCTCTGTCTCTCTTTGTCTCTCTCTGTCTCTATCTCTGTCTCTCTCTGTCTCTCTCTGTCTCTCTCTGTCTGTCTCTGTCTCTCTGTGTGTCTCTCTCTGTGTCTCTCTGTGTCTCTCTCTGTGTCTCTCTCTGTCTCTCTCAATGTATCTCTCTGTCTCTCTATGTCTCTCTCTGTCTTTCTTTGTCTCTCTCTGTCTCTCTCTGTCTCTCTCTGTCTCTCTATGTGACTTTCAGTGGCCCCACACAGCCTCACATATACTTCTAAAACTTTAAAGAAGGGTGTGGCCACTCTAAAAGCTCAACAATTAACAGCATTGTCTCCTCTTCCAGAGTACCTGGGATCAACTACCAGCAACTATATGGTGGCCCATCTCCAGTTCCAGGGGATCAGACAGAGAGACATACAGACAGACAGAGATAAGGATGGCAGGCCTGCCTGGTCTTACTTTCTTTCTTATCCTTTTTAAAAAATGTTTATTTATTTATTTATTTATTTATTTATTTATTTATGTATTTATTAGATATAAGTACACTGTAGCTGTCTTCAGACACTCCAGAAGAGGGTGTCAGATTCTGGAGAATCTAAATCCCTCTTATGGTCTGCATATGATGTACATAAACACAGCCTCCCATATACTTCTAAATATTTAAAGATGGGTAGGGCCACTGATAGGGCTCAACAATTAACAGCATTGTCTCCTCTTTCAGAGAACCTGGGATCAACTACCAGCAACTTTATGGTAGCCCATCTCCAGTTCCAGGGGATCAGACAGACAGACAGACAGACAGACAGAGATAAGGATGGCAGGCCTGCCTGGTCTTACTTTCTATCTTATCCTTTATAAAAAATGTTTATTTATTTATTTATTTACTTATGTATTTATTATATATAAGTACACTGTAGCTGTCTTCAGTCACTCCAGTAGAGGGTGTCAGATTCTGGAGAATCTAAATCCTCTTATAATCTGAATATGATGTACATAAACACAGCCTCACTTATACTTCTAAATATTTAAAGAAGTGTGGGGCCATTGAAAGGGCTCAACAATTAACAGCATTGTCTCCTCTTCCAGAGTACATGGGATCAACTACCAGCAACTATATGGTGGCCCATCTCCAGTTCCAGGGGATCAGACAGACAGACATACAGACAGTGATAAGGATGGCAGGCCTGCCTGGTCTTTCTTTCTTTCTTATCCTTTTAAAAAAATGTTTGTTTATATATTTATTTATGTATTTATTAGATATAAGTACACTGTAGCTGTCTTCAGACACTCCAGAAGAGGGTGTCAGATTCTGGAGAATCTAAATCCCTCTTATGGACTACATATGATGTACATAAACACAGCCTCACATATACTTCTAAAAATTTAAAGATGTGTGGGGCCACTGAGAGGGCTCAACAATTAACAGCATTGTCTCCTCTTTCAGGGAACCTGGGATAAACTACCAGCACCTTATGGTGGCCCATCTCCAGTTCCAAGGGATCAGACAGACAGACAGACAGAGAGACAGAGATAAGGATGGCAGGCCTGACTGGTCTTTCTTTATTTCTTATACTTTTTAAAAAATGTTTATTTATTTATTTATTTATTAGATATAAGTACACTGTAGCCGTCTTCAGACACTCCAGAAGATGGTGTCAGATTCTGGAGAATCTAAATCCCTCTTATGGTCTGAATATGATGTACATAAACACAGCCTCACATATACTTCTAAAAATTAAAAATGGGTGGGGCCACTGAAAGGGCTCAACAATTAACAGCATTGTCTCCTCTTCCAGAGAACCTGGGATCAACTACCAGCACCTACAAGGTGGCCCATCTCCAGTTCCAGGGGATCAGACAGACAGACAGACAGGCAGAGATAAAGATGGCAGGCCTGCCTGGTCTTTCTTTCTTTCTTATCCTTTTTAAAAAATATTTATTTATTTATTTATTTTTTTTTTATGTATTTCTTAGATATAAGTACACTGTAGCTTTCTTTAGACACTCCAGAGGAGGGTGTCAGATTCTGGAGAATGTAAATCCCTCTTATGGTCTGCATATGATGTACATAAACACAGCCTCACATATACTGAGCTGAGGTGTCACAGGCCAACTGCTGGAATTTCTGAGTACCACCTAGATAGAGAAAAGCTATGCTGTGGTTGCTTAATTTATGTATTTTATTATTTCTATTTGTTGTTTTGTTTTGTTTTATTTGTTTTTAGAGAAGTCCTCTGTCTGTAGCTCTGGCTGACCCAGGACTGCCTACTTGTGTTAATTAGGGTTTCACAGCTGAGAACAGACACCAAGAGCAAGGTAAGGCTTAGAAAACCCTACATTCAGTGGTGGCTCAAGCTCTTAAGGAGAACACTCTGTAGGCAGAGGCAGTCAGTTTCTGAGTTCGAGGCCACCCTGGTGAAAGACAGGGCTAGGGTAGAGGCTAGGGTGAGGAAAGAAAGAAAGAAAGAGAAAGAGAGAGAAAGAAAGAGAGAGAAAGAAAGAGAGAGAAAGAAAGAGAGAGAAAGAAAGAGAGAGAAAGAGAGAGAGAGAAAGAAAGAGAAAGAGAGAAAGAAAGAGAGAGAGAGAAAGAAAGAGAAAGAGAGAAAGAAAGAGAGAGAGAGAGAAAGAGAGAGAAAGAAAGAGAGAGAAAAAAAGAGCTTTTATAAAAGTTTTATAAAAAGTGTTAACGTTTTTAAAAATTAAAAAAAAAAAAATACCAGATCACCATCACACAGCATTGGCTGTCTTCAGGTGTATCCTTTCAGCCTCCAAAACAAAAAACAACGGCTGGTTGTCTTCAGGTGTATCCTATTCTCGAGTCTTATTTCCAACCTTAGAGCTGGGCTGAGCTGCCTCATTATGTAATTGCAAACCTTCCTTGGTTTGTCTTTTCCATTTCTAAGACTAACAGGCCTTTTTCTATTTATTGAATATGCTCATGACTGTCCTTTAGATATAGTAAATATAACTGTTGCTTATAAAACTTGTTTTCTAGGAATTTTTAAAGGGCAATGGCAGAGTTTATTTATAAAAAAATATTTTGCATTTATTTATTTGTGTGAGTGATGAAGCTCAGGTCTTCAAACTCGTCAGGAGGTATGATTACCTCCCCTCTCTCTCAACCCCTCTCTCTCCTCTCTCAATGATTGTGTAAGAATGTTTTGCATGTGTATGCTGTGCTCACAGACTCCAGAACAGAGTATTAGATCCCCTGGAACTGGAGATGGGACACCATATATAATACTGGTAATTGAGCCCAGGTTCTTTGGAAGAGGAGACAATGCTCTTAATTGTTGAGCCCTCTCTGTAGCCACATCTTTCTTTCTTTCTTTTTTTTTTTGAGTATATGTGAGGCTGTGTTTATATACATCATATGCTGACAATAAGAATGATTTAGATTCTTCAGAATCTGACACCCTCTTCTGGACTGTCTCAAGATAGCTACAGCATACTTAAATATAATAAATAAATAAATCTTTAAAAAGAAAAGGAAAAGTAAAAAAGAAAGAACAGGCCTGCCATATGCATGTTCATAGAGGAAAATGGGAGAGACCCCAATCTAACCTCAGCAGGGTGCTTCCTTCTGGATGGTAGCTCACAGTTTCATCCCAGCAAGACAGGCAAATCACTGAGTTCAAGGACAGTAAGGTTCAGGACAGCCAAGGTTAGGAAGGAAAAGGGTCTATGTTGAGAATACAAACCGACAAAACAACAACTAGGAAAAAGAAGTGACAGTGTAACTTGGGGTAGGGTACCAACAAGAGAAAGCTTTCTGTTACCACTTACAAACTCCAGTAGCCTTGCACCCTTCTGCCCAGGTCCCTGCCTTCCTTTCTAGGAATTCTAAGGATGCCAGGGGGTGGGGGAATCCAGATTAACTTTAAAAAAAAAAAGACTTGGTCTTTGATGTCTATAGGAAGCCCTTCTCAGTGCCTTTAACTACCACTGAACTTTCAGGGCTGTGACTCAACTGTAACAAGGAACAGGGCTAAGAACCTGCAGCCTTTGAAAACAACTATTTTTTTAAAGTGGGGGACACAAATCAGCAGTAGAACCCCTCAGGTTCAGCCATAATACTTGTTAGGGAAAGAGCCTCAATGTCCGGAGCTGAGATTTCATGGGTGAACTGCTTCAAGCTCTGAGTATCATTGAAAGAAAGAAAAGATATCATGTGGTTGCTTAATTTATTTATTTTATTATTTCTATTTTTTGTTTTTTTTTGTTTTGTTTTAGAAAAGGCCTCAGTCTGTAGCTATGGCTGACCTAGGACAGACTACATGTGTTAATTAGGGTTTCACAGCTGAGAAACAGACCATACCTATGTAAGACTTAGAAAACCCAACAGTCAGTGGTAGCTCGAGCTCTTAATGAGAGCACTCTGGAGGCAGAGGCAGTCAGTTTCTGAGTTCGAGGCCAGCCTGGTTAAAGACAGGGATAGGCAGGGCTAGGCAAGGCAGGGCTGGGCTAGGCTAGGCTAGGCAAGGGGCTGGGCTAGTCAAGGCAAGGGACTAGGCTAGGCTACTCAAGGGGCTAGGCAAGACAGACAGACAGAGAGAAAGACAGACAAGGATGGCAGGCCTGCCTGGTTTTTCTTTCTTTCTTATCCCTTTTAAAAAATGTTTATTTATTTATTTATTTATTTATTTATTTATGTATTTATTAGATATAAGTACACTGTAGCTGTCATCAGACACTCCAGAAGAGGGTGTCAGATTCTGGAGAATCTATATCCCTCTTATTGTCTGCATATGATGTACATACACACAGCCTCACATTTACATCTAAAATTTTAAAGATGTGTGGGGCCAGTGAAAGGGATCAACAATTAACAGCATTGTCTCCTCTTATAGAGAACCTGGGATCAACTACCAGCAACTATATGGTGGCCCATCTCCAGTTCCAGGGGATCAGACAGACAGACAGACATACAGACAGATAGAGTTAAGTATGGCAGGCCTACCTGGTCTTTCCTTCTTTCTTATCCTTTTTAAAAAATGTTTATTAATTTAAGTATGTATTTATTAGATATAAGTACACTGTAGCTGTCTTCAAACACTCCCAAAGAGGTGTCAGATTCTGGAGAATCTATATCCCTCTTATGGTCTGCATATGATGTACATGAACACAGCCTCACATATACTTCTAAAAATTTAAAGATGGGTGGGGCCACTGAAAGGGCTCAAAATTAATAGCACTGAATCCTCTTCCAGAGAACCTGGGATCAACTACCAGCAATTATATGGTGGCCCATCTCCAGTTCCAGGGGATCAGACAGACAGACAGACAGACAAGGATGGCAGGCCTGCCTGGTGTCTCGTTCTTTATTATCCTTTTTAAAAAATGTTTATTTGTTTATTTATGTATTTATTAGATATAAGTACACTGTAGCTATCTTCAGACACTCCAGAAGAGGGTGTCAGATTCTGGAGAATCTAAATCGCTCTTATGGTCTGCATATGATATACATAAACGCAGCCTCACATATACTTCTAAAAATTTAAAGATGGGTGGGGCCACAGAAAGGGCTCAACAATTAACAGCATTGTCTCCTCTTCCAGAGAACCTTGGATAAACTACCAGCAACTATATGGTGGCCCATCTCCAGGTCCAGGGTATCAGACAGACAGACAGACAGACAGACAGAGATAAGGATGGAGGCCTGCCTGGTCTTTCTTTCTTTCTTATACTTTTTAAAAAATGTTTATTTATTTATTTATTTATTTATTTATTAGATATAAGTACACTGTAGCTGTCTTCAGACACTCTAGAAGAGGGTGTCATCTTCTGGAGAATCTAAATCCCTCTTATGGTCTGCATAGGATGTACATAAACACAGCCTCACATATACTTCTAAATATTTAAAGATGGGTGGGCCCACTGAAAGGGCTCAACAATTAACAGCATTGTCTCTTCTTCCAGAGAAGGTGGGATCAACTACCAGCAACTATATGGTGGCCCATCTCAAGTTCCAGGGGATAAGACAGACAGACAGACAGACAGAGATAAGGATGGCAGGCCTGCCTGATTTTTCTTTCTTTCTTATCCTTTTTAAAAAATGTTTATTTATTTATTTATTTATTCATTTATTCATTTATTTATTTATTTATGTATTTATTAGATATAAGTACACTGTAGCTGTCTTCAGACTCTCCAGAAGAGGGTGTCAGATTCTGGAGAATCAATATCCCTCTTATGGTCTGCATATGATGTACATGAACAGAGCCTCACATATACTTCTAAAAATTTAAAGATGGGTGGGGCCACTGAAAGGGCTCAACAATTAACAGCATTGTCTCCTCTTCCAGAGAACCTGGGATCAACTACCAGCAACTATATGGTGGCTCATCTCCAGTTCTAGGGTATCTGACAGATAGACAGACAGACAGACAGACAGACAAGGTGGCAGGCCTGCCTGGTCTTTCTTTCTTTCTTATTCTTTTTAAAAAATGTTTATTTATTTATTTATGTATTTATTAGATATAAGTACACTGTAGCTGTCTTCAGACACTCTAGAAGAGGGTGTCATATTCTGGAGAATCTAAATCCCTCTTATGGTCTGCATATGATGTACACAAACACAGCCTCACATATACTTCTAAAAATTTAAAGATGGGTGGGCCCACTGAAAGGGCTCAACAATTAACACCATTGTCTCCTCTTCCAGAGAAGGTGGGATCAACTACCAGCAACTATATGGTGGCCCATCTCCAGTTCCACGGGATCAGACAGACAGACATACAGACAGTGATAAGGATGGCAGGCCTGCCTTGTCTTTCTTTCTTTCTTTCTTTCTTTCTTTCTTTCTTATCCTTTTTAAAAAAAATGTTTATTTATATATTTATTTATGTATTTATTAGATATAAGTACACTGTAGCTGTTTTCAGACACTCCAGAAGAGGGTGTCAGATTCTGGAGAATCTAAATCCCTTTTATGGTCTGCATATGATGTACATAAACGCAGCCTCACATATACTTCTAAAAATTTAAAGATGTGTGGGGCCACTGAGAGGGCTCAACAATTAACAGCATTGTCTCCTCTTTCAGAGAACCTGGGATAAACTACCAGCACCTTATGGTGGCCCATCTCCAGTTCCAGTGGATCAGACAGACAGACAGACAAAGAGACAGAGATATGGATGGCAGGCCTGCCTGGTCTTTCTTTATTTCTTTTACTTTTTAAAAAATGTTTATTTATTTATTTATTTATTTATTTATTTATTTATTTATGTATTTATTAGATATAAGTACACTGTAGCTGTCTTCAGACATTCCAGAAAAGGGTGTCAGATTCTAGAGAATCTAAATCCCTCTTATGGTCTGAATATGATGTACATAAACACAGCCTCACATATACTTCTAAAAATTAAAAATGGGTGGGGCCACTGAAAGGGCTCAACAATTAACAGCATTGTCTCCTCTTCCAGAGAACCTGGGATAAACTACCAGCACCTACATGGTGGCACATCTCCAGTTCCAGGGGATCAGACAGACAGACAGACAGACAGAGATAAGGATGGCAGGCCTGCCTGGTCTTTCTTTCTTTCTTATCCTTTTAAAATAATGTTTATTTATTTATTTATTTATTTATTTATTTATATATGTATGTATTTATTAGATATAAGTACACTGTAGTTGTCTTCAGACACTCCAGAAGAGGGTGTCAGATTCTGGAGAATCTAAATCCCTCTTATGGTCTGCATATGATGTACATAAACACAGCCTAACATACACTTCTGAAAATTTAAAGATAGGTGGAGCCACTGAAAGGGCTCAACAATTAACAGCATTGTCTCCTCTTCCAGAGAACCTGGGATCAACTACCAGCAACTATATGGTGGCTCATCTCCAGTTCCAGGGTATCTGACAGATAGACAGACAGACAGACAGACAGACAAGGTGGCAGGCCTGCCTGGTCTTTCTTTCTTTCTTATTCTTTTTAAAAAATGTTTATTTATTTATTTATGTATTTATTAGATATAAGTACACTGTAGCTGTCTTCAGACACTCTAGAAGAGGGTGTCATATTCTGGAGAATCTAAATCCCTCTTATGGTCTGCATATGATGTACACAAACACAGCCTCACATATACTTCTAAAAATTTAAAGATGGGTGGGCCCACTGAAAGGGCTCAACAATTAACACCATTGTCTCCTCTTCCAGAGAAGGTGGGATCAACTACCAGCAACTATATGGTGGCCCATCTCCAGTTCCACGGGATCAGACAGACAGACATACAGACAGTGATAAGGATGGCAGGCCTGCCTTGTCTTTCTTTCTTTCTTTCTTATCCTTTTTAAAAAAAATGTTTATTTATATATTTATTTATGTATTTATTAGATATAAGTACACTGTAGCTGTTTTCAGACACTCCAGAAGAGGGTGTCAGATTCTGGAGAATCTAAATCCCTTTTATGGTCTGCATATGATGTACATAAACGCAGCCTCACATATACTTCTAAAAATTTAAAGATGTGTGGGGCCACTGAGAGGGCTCAACAATTAACAGCATTGTCTCCTCTTTCAGAGAACCTGGGATAAACTACCAGCACCTTATGGTGGCCCATCTCCAGTTCCAGTGGATCAGACTGACAGACAGACAGACAGACCGAGATAAGGATGGTAGGCCTGCCTGGTCTTTCTTTTTTTCTTATCCGGTTTAAATAATGTTTATTTATTTATTTATTTATTTATTTATTTATTTATTAGATATAAGTACACTGTAGCTGTCTTCAGACACTCCAGAAAAGGGTGTCAGATTCTAGAGAATCTAAATCCCTCTTATGGTCTGAATATGATGTACATAAACACAGCCTCACATATACTTCTAAAAATTAAAAATGGGTGGGGCCACTGAAAGGGCTCAACAATTAACAGCATTGTCTCCTCTTCCAGAGAACCTGGGATCAACTACCAGCACCTACATGGTGGCACATCTCCAGTTCCAGGGGATCAGACAGACAGACAGACAGACAGAGATAAGTATGGCAGGCCTGCCTGGTCTTTCTTTCTTTCTTATCCTTTTAAAATAATGTTTATGTATTTATTTATTTATTTATTTATGTATTTATTAGATATAAGTACACTGTAGTTGTCTTCAGACACTCCAGAAGAGGGTGTCAGATTCTGGAGAATCTAAATCCCTCTTATGGTCTGCATATGATGTACATAAACACAGCCTAACATATACTTCTAAATATTTAAAGAAGTGTGGGTCCACTGAAAGGGCTCAACAATTAAGAGCATTGTCTCCTCTTCCAGAGAACCTGGGATAAACTACCAGCAACACTATGGTGGCCCATGTCCAGTTCCAGGGTATCAGACAGACAGACAGACAGACAGACATAAGGGTGGCAGGCCTGCCTGGTCTTTCTTACTTTCTTATCCTTTTTAAAAAATGTTTATTTATTTATTTATTTATTTATTTATTTATTTATGTATTTCTTAGATATAAGTACACTGTAGATTTCTTTAGACACTCCAGAGGAGGGTGTCAGATTCTGGAGAATGTAAATCCCTCTTATGGTCTGCATATGATGTACATAAACACAGCCTCACATATACTGAGCTGAGGTGTCACAGGCCAACTGCTGGAATTTCTGAGTACCACCTAGATAGAGAAAAGCTATGCTGTGGTTGCTTAATTTATGTATTTTATTATTTCTATTTGTTGTTTTGTTTTGTTTTATTTGTTTTCAGAGAAGTCCTCTGTCTGTAGCTCTGGCTGACCCAGGACTGCCTACTTGTGTTAATTAGGGTTTCACAGCTGAGAACAGACACCAAGAGCAAGGTAAGGCTTAGAAAACCCTACATTCAGTGGTGGCTAAAGCTCTTAATGAGAGCACTCTGTAGGCAGAGGCAGTCAGTTTCTGAGTTCGAGGCCACCCTGGTGAAAGACAGGGGTAGGGGCAAGGGTGAGGAAAGGAAGAAAGGAAGAAAGGAAAGAAGGAAAGAAAGAAAGGAAAGAAGAAAAGAAAGAAAGAAAAAGTTTTTATAAAAGTTTTATAAAAAGTGTTAAAGTTTTTAAAAATAAAAAAAAAAAAAATACCAGATCACCATCACACAGCATTGGCTGTCTTCAGGTGTATCCTTTCAGCCTCCAAAACAAAAAACAATGGCTGGCTGTCTTCAGGTGTATCCTATTCTCGAGTCTTATTTCCAACCTTAGAGCTGGGCTGAGATGCCTCATTATGTAATTGCAAACCTTCCTTGGTTTGTCCATTCCATTTCTAAGACTAACAGGCCTTTTTCTATTTATTGAATATGCTCATGACTGTCCTTTAGATATAGTAAATATAACTGTTGCTTATAAAACTTGTTTTCTAGGAATTTTTAAAGGGCAATGGCAGAGTTTATTTATAAAAAAATATTTTGCATTTATTTATTTGTGTGAGTGATGAAGCTCAGGTCTTCAAACTTGTCAGGAGGTATGATTACCTCCCCTCTCTCTCAACCCCTCTCTCTCCTCTCTCAATGATTGTGTAAGAATGTTTTGCATGTGTATGCTGTGCCCACAGACTCCAGAACAGAGTATTAGATCCCCTGGAACTGGAGATGGGCCACCATATATAATACTGGTAATTGAGCACAGGTTCTCTGGAAGAGGAGACAATGCTCTTAATTGTTGAGCCCTCTCTGTAGCCACATCATTCTTTTTTTTTTTTTTTGAGTATATGTGAGGCTGTGTTTATATACATCATATGCAGACAATAAGAATGATTTAGATTCTTCAGAATCTGACACCCTCTCCTGGACTGTCTCAAGATAGCTACAGCATACTTAAATATAATAAATAAATAAATCTTTAAAAAGAAAAGGAAAAGTAAAAAAGAAAGAACAGGCCTGCCATATGCATGTTCATAGAGGAAAATGGAAGAGACCCCAATCTAACCTCAGCAGGGTGCTTCCTTCTGGATGGTAGCTCACAGTTTCATCCCAGCAAGACAGGCAAATCACTGAGTTCAAGGACAGTAAGGTTCAGGACAGCCAAGGTTAGGAAGGAAAAGGGTCTATGTTGAGAATACAAACCGACAAAACAACAACTAGGAAAAAGAAGTGACAGTGTAACTTGGGGTAGGGTACCAACAAGAGAAAGCTTTCTGTTACCACTTACAAACACCAGTAGCCTTGCACCCTTCTGCCCAGGTCCCTGCCTTCCTTTCTAGGAATTCTAAGGATGCCAGGGGGTGGGGGAATCCAGATTAACTTTTTAAAAACAAAGACTTGGCCTTTGATGTCTATAGGAAGCCCTTCTCAGTGCCTTTAACTACCACTGAACTTTCAGGGCTGTGACTCAACTGTAACAAGGAACAGGGCTAAGAACCTGCAGCCTTTGAAAACAACTATTTTTTTAAAGTGGGGGACACAAATCAGCAGTAGAACCCCACAGGTTCAGCCATAATACTTGTTAGGGAAAGAGCCTCAATGTCCGGAGCTGAGGTCTCATGGGTGAACTGCTTCAAGTTCTGAGTATCATTGAAAGAAAGAAAAGATATCATGTGGTTGCTTAATTTATTTATTTTATTATTTCTATTTTTTGTTTTCTTTTGTTTTTTTTTAGCAAAGGCCTCAGTCTGTAGCTATGGCTGACCTAGGACAGACTACATGTGTTAATTAGGGTTTCACAGCTGAGAAACAGACCATACCTATGTAAGACTTAGAAAAACCAACAGTCAGTGGTGGCTCGAGCTCTTAATGAGAGCACTCTGGAGGCAGAGGCAGTCAGTTTCTGAGTTCGAGGCCAGCCTGGTTAAAGACAGGGATAGGCAGGGCTAGGCAAGGCAGGGCTGGGCTAGGCTAGGCTAGGCAAGGGGCTGGGCTAGTCAAGGCAAGGGACTAGGCTAGGCTACTCAAGGGGCTAGGCAAGACAGACAGACAGAGAGAAAGACAGACAAGGATGGCAGGCCTGCCTGGTTTTTCTTTATTTTTTATCCCTTTTAAAAAATGTTTATTTATTTATTTATTTATTTATTTATTTATGTATTTATTAGATATAAGTACACTGTAGCTGTCTTCAGACACTCCAGAAGAGGGTGTCAGATTCTGGAGAATCTATATCCCTCTTATGGTCTGCATATGATGTACGTAAACACAGCCTAACATATACTTCTAAAAATTTAAAGATAGGTGGAGCCACTGAAAGGGCTCAACAATTAACAGCATTGTCTCCTCTTCCAGAGAACCAGGGATCAACTAAGAGCAACTATATGGTGGCCCATCTCCAGTTCCAGGGGATCAGACAGACAGACAGACATACAGACAGATAGAGTTAAGGATGGCAGGCCTACCTGGTCTTTCATTCTTTCTTATCCTTTTTAAAAAATGTTTATTAATTTAAGTATGTATTTATTAGTTTTAAGTAAACTGTAGCTGTCTTCAAACACTCCCGAAGAGGGTGTCAGATTCTCGAGAATCTATATCACTCTTATGGTCTGCATATGATGTACATGAACACAGCCTCAAATATAGTTATAAAAATTTAAATATGGGTGTGGCCACTGAAAGGGCTCAACAATTAACAGCACTGACTCCTCTTCCAGAGAACCTGGGATCAACTACCAGCAATTTTATGGTGGCCCATCTCCAGTTCCAGGGGATCAGACAGACAGACAGACAGACAAGGATGGCAGGCCTGCCTGGTCTCTCTTTCTTTATTATCCTTTTTTAAAAATGTTTATTTGTTTATTTATGAATTTATTAGATATAAGTACACTGTAGCTGTCTTCAGACACTCCAGAAGAGGGTGTCAGATTCTGGAGAATCTAAATCCCTATTATGGTCTGCATATTCGGTACATAAACACAGCCTCGCATATACTTCTAAAAATTTAAAGATGGGTGGGGCCACTGAAAGGGCTCAACAATTAACAGCATTGTCTCCTCTTCCAGAGAACCTGGGATCAACTACAAGCAACTCTATGGTGGCCCATATCCAGTTCCAGAGGATCATACAGACAGACAGACAGACAGGGATAAGGATGGCAGGCCTGCCTGGTCTTTCTTTCTTTCTTATCGTTTTTAAAAAATGTTTATTTCTTTATTTATGTATTTATTAGATATAAGTACACTGTATCCGTCATAGACACTCCAAAAGACGGTGTCAGATTCTGGAGAATATAAATCCCTCTTTAATGGTCTGAATATGATGTACATAAACACAGCATCACATTTACTTCTAGAAATTTAAAGATGGGTGGGGCCACTGAAAGGGCTGAACAATTAACAGCATTGTCTCCTATTCAGAAGACCTGGGATCAACTACCAGCAACTATTCGTGGCCCATCTCCAGTTCCCAGGGATCAGATAGACAGACAGACAGACAGACAGATATGGATGGCAGGCCTGCCTGGTCTTTCTTTCTGTCTTATCCTTTTTAAAAAATATTTATTTATTTATTTATTTATTTATTTATTTATGTATGTATTTAGTAGATATAAGTACACTGTAGCTGTTCAGACACTCCAGAAGAGGGTGTCAGATTCTGGAGAATCTAAATCCCTCTTATGGTCTGCATAGGATGTACATAAACACAGCCTCACATATACTTCTAAATATTTAAAGAAGGGTGGGGCCACTCTAAAAGCTCAACAATTAACAGCATTGTCTCCTCTTCCAGAGTACCTGGGATCAACTACCAGCAACTATATGGTAGCCCATCTCCAGTTCCAGGGGATCAGACAGACAGACAGATAGACAGAGATAAGGAAGGCAGGCCTGCCTGGTCTTTCTTTCTTTCTTATCCTTTTTAAAAAATGTTTATTTATTTATTTATTTATTTATTTATGTTTTTATTATATATAAGTACACTGTAGCTGTCTTCAGACACTCCAGTAGAGGGTGTCAGATTCTGGAGAATCTAAGTCCTCTTATAATCTGAATATGATGTACATAAACACAGCCTCACATATACTTCTAAATATTTAAAGAAGTGTGGGGCCACTGAAAGGGCTCAACAATTAAGAGCATTGTCTCCTCTTCCAGAGAACCTTGGATCAACTACCAGCAACTATATGGTTGCCCATCTCCAGTTCCCTTGGATCAGATAGACAGACAGACAGACAGGCAGAGATATGGATGGCAGGCCTGCCTGGTCTTTCTTTCTTTCTTATCCTTTTTTAAAAAATGTTTATTTATTTATTTATTTATTTATTTAGTAGATATAAGTACACTGTAGCTGTTCAGACACTCCAGAAGAGGGTGTCAGATTCTGGAGAATCTAAATCCCTCTTATGGTCTGCATATGATGTACATAAACACAGCCTCACATATACTTCTAAAAATTTAAAGAAGGGTGGGGCCACTCTAAAAGCTCAACAATTAACAGCATTGTCTAATCTTCCAGAGTACCTGGGATCAACTACCAGCAACTATATGGTGGCCCATCTCCAGTTCCAGTGGATCAGACAGACAGACATACAGACAGTGCTAAGGATGGCAGGCCTGCCTGGTTTTTCTTTCTTTCTTATCCTTTTTAAAAAAATGTTTATTTATTTATTTATTTATTTATGTATTTAGTATATATAAGTACACTGTAGCTGTTCAGACACTCCAGAAGAGGGTGTCAGATTCTGGAGAATCTAAATCCCTCTTATGGTCTGCATATGATGTACATAAACACAGCCTCACATATACTACTAAAAATTTAACGATGGGTGGGGCCACTGAAAGCGCTCAACAATTAACAGCATTGTCTCCTCTTCCAGAGAACCTGGGATCAACTACCAGCAACTATATGGTGGCCCATCTCCAGGTCCAGGGGATCAGACAGAGAGAAAGACAGACAAGGATGGCAGGCCTGCCTGGTTTTTCTTTCTTTATTATCCCTTTTAAAAAATGATGTTTATTTATTTATTTATTTATTTATTTATTTATTTATGTATTTATTAGATATACGTACACTGTAGCTGTCTTCAGACACTCCAGTAGAGGGTGTCAGATTCTGGAGAATCTATATCCTTCTTATGGTCTGCATATGATGTACATACACACAGCCTCACATTTACATCTAAAAATTTAAAGATGTGTGGGGCCAATGAAAGGGATCAACAATTAACAGCATTGTCTCCTCTTATAGAGAACCTGGGATCAACTACCAGCAACTATATGGTGGCCCATCTCCAGTTCCAGGGGATCAGACAGACAAACAGACATACAGACAGATAGAGTTAAGGATGGCAGGCCTACCTTGTCTTTCCTTCTTTCTTATCCTTTTAAAAAAATGTTTATTAATTTAAGTATGTATTTATTAGATATAAGTAAACTGTAGCTGTCTTCAAACACTCCCGAAGAGGGTGTCAGATTCTCGAGAATCTATATCCCTCTTATGGTCTGCATATGATGTACATGAACACAGCCTCACATATACTTCTAAAAATTTAAAGATAGGTGGGGCCACTGAAAGGGCTCAACAATTAACAGCACTGACTCCTCTTCCAGAGAACCTGGGATCAACTACCAGCAATTATATAGTGGCCCATCTCCAGTTCCATGGGATCAGACAGACAGACAGACAGACAAGGATGGCAAGCCTGCCAGGTCTTTCTTTATTTCTTATACTTTTAAAAAAATGTTTATTTATTTATTTATTTATTTATTTATTTATTTATTTATTTATTAGATATAAGTACACTGTAGCCGTCTTCAGACACTCCAGAAGAGGGTGTCAGATTCTGGAGAATCTAAATCCCTCTTATGGTTTGAATATGATGTACATAAACACAGCCTCACATATACTTCTAAAAATTAAAAATGGGTGGGGCCACTGAAAGGGCTCAACAATTAACAGCATTGTCTCCTCTTCCAGAAAACCTGGGATCAACTACCTGCACCTACAAGGTGGCCCATCTCCAGTTCCAGGGGATCAGACAGACAGACAGACAGAGATAAGGATGGCAGGCCTGCCTGGTCTTTCTTTCTTTCTTATCCTTTTTAAAAAATATTTATTTATTTATTTATTTATTTATGTATTTCTTAGATATAAGTACACTGTAGCTTTCTTTAGACACTCCAGAGGAGGGTGTCAGATTCTGGAGAATGTAAATCCCTCTTATGGTCTGCATATGATGTACATAAACACAGCCTCACATATACTGAGCTGAGGTGTCACAGGCCAACTGCTGGAATGTCTGAGTACCACCTAGATAGAGAAAAGCTATGCTGTGGATGCTTAATTTATGTATTTTATTATTTCTATTTGTTGTTTTGTTTTGTTTTATTTGTTTTTAGAGAAGTCCTCAGTCTGTAGCTCTGGCTGACCCAGGACTGCCTACTTGTGTTAATTAGGGTTTCACAGCTGAGAACAGACACCAAGAGCAAGGTAAGGCTTAGAAAACCCTACATTCAGTGGTGGCTCAAGCTCTTAATGAGAGCACTCTGTAGGCAGAGACAGTTAGTTTCTGAGTTCGAGGCCACCCTGGTGAAAGACAGGGCTAGGGTAGGGGCTAGGGTGAGGAAAGAAAGGAAGGAAGAAAGAAAGAAAGAAAAGTTTATAATAAAAAGTTTTTATAAAAGTTTTATAAAAAGTGTTAAAGTTTTTAAAAATTAAAAAAAAAAAAATACCAGATCACCATCACACAGCATTGGCTGTCTTCAGGTGTATCCTTTCAGCCTCCAAAACAAAAAACAATGGCTGGCTGTCTTCAGGTGTATCCTATTCTCGAGTCTTATTTCCAACCTTAGAGCTGGGCTGAGCTGCCTCATTATGTAATTGCAAACCTTCCTTGGTTTGTCTTTTCCATTTCTAAGACTAACAGGCCTTTTTCTATTTATTGAATATGCTCATGACTGTCCTTTATATATAGTAAATATAACTGTTGCTTATAAAACTTGTTTTCTAGGAATTTTTAAAGGGCAATGGCAGAGTTTATTTATAAAAAAATATTTTGCATTTATTTATTTGTGTGAGTGATGAAGCTCAGGTCTTCAAACTTGTCAGGAGGTATGATTACCTCCCCTCTCTCTCAACCCCTCTCTCTCCTCTCTCAATGATTGTGTAAGAATGTTTTGCATGTGTATGCTGTGCCCACAGACTCCAGAACAGAGTATTAGATCCCCTGGAACTGGAGATGGGCCACCATATATAATACTGGTAATTGAGCCCAGGTTCTCTGGAAGAGGAGACAATGCTCTTAATTGTTGAGCCCTCTCTGTAGCCACATCTTTTTTTTTCTTTTTTTTTTTTTGAGTATATGTGAGGCTGTGTTTATATACATCATATGCAGACAATAAGAATGATTTAGATTCTTCAGAATCTGACACCCTCTTCTGGACTGTCTGAAGATACCTACAGCATACTTAAATATAATAAATAAATAAATCTTTAAAAAAAAAAAGGAAAAGTAAAAAAGAAAGAACAGGCCTGCCATATGCATGTTCATGGAGGAAAATGGAAGAGACCCCAATCTAACCTCAGCAGGGTGCTTCCTTCTGGATGGTAGCTTACAGTTTCATCCCAGCAAGACAGGCAAATCACTGAGTTCAAGGACAGTAAGGTTCAGGACAGCCAAGGTTAGGAAGGAAAAGGGTCTATGTTGAGAATACAAACCGACAAAACAACAACTAGGAAAAAGAAGTGACTGTGTAACTTGGGGTAGGGTACCAACAAGAGAAAGCTTTCTGTTACCACTTACAAAAACCAGTAGCCTTGCACCCTTCTGCCCAGGTCCCTGCCTTCCTTTCTAGGAATTCTAAGGATGCCAGGGGGTGGGGGAATCCAGATTAACTTTTTAAAAACAAAGACTTGGTCTTTGATGTCTATAGGAAGCCCTTCTCAGTGCCTTTAACTACCACTGAACTTTCAGGGCTGAGACTCAACTGTAACAAGGAACAGGGCTAAGAACCTGCAGCCTTTGAAAACAACTATTTTTTTAAAGTGGGGGACACAAATCAGCAGTTAGAACCCCTCAGGTTCAGCCATAATACTTGTTAGTGAAAGAGCCTCAATGTCCGGAACTGAGGTCTCATGGGTGAACTGCTTCAAGCTCTGAGTATCATTGAAAGAAAGAAAAGATATCATGTGGTTGCTTAATTTATTTATTTTATTATTTCTATTTTTTGTTTTCTTTTGTTTTTTTTTAGCAAAGGCCTCAGTCTGTAGCTATGGCTGACCTAGGACAGACTACATGTGTTAATTAGGGTTTCACAGCTGAGAAACAGACCATACCTATGTAAGACTTAGAAAACCCAACAGTCAGTGGTGGCTCGAGCTCTTAATGAGAGCACTCTGGAGGCAGAGGCAGTCAGTTTCTGAGTTCGAGGCCATCCTGGTTAAAGACAGGGATAGGCAGGGCTAGGCAAGGCAGGGCTGGGCTAGGCTAGGCTAGGCAAGGGGCTGGGCTAGTCAAGGCAAGGGACTAGGCTAGGCTACTCAAGGGGCTAGGCAAGACAGACAGACAGAGAGAAAGACAGACAAGGATGGCAGGCCTGCCTGATTTTTCTTTCTTTCTTATCCCTTTTAAAAAATGTTTGTTTATTTATTTATTTATTTATTTATTTATGTATTTATTAGATATACTTACACTGTAGCTGTCTTCAGACACTCCAGAAGAGGGTGTCAGATTCTGGAGAATCTATATCCCTCTTATGGTCTGCATATGATGTACATACACACAGCCTCACATTTACATCTAAAAATTTAAAGATGTGTTGGTCCAATGAAAAGGATCAACAATTAACAGCATTGTCTCCTCTTATAGAGAACCTGGGATCAACTACCAGCAACTATATGGTGGCCCATCTCCAGTTCCAGGGGTTCAGACAGACAGACAGACATACAGACAGATAGAGTTAAGGATGGCAGGCCTACCTTGTCTTTCCTTCTTTCTTATCCTTTTAAAAAATGTTTATTAATTTAAGTATGTATTTATTAGATATAAGTACACTGTAGCTGCTTTCAGACACTCCAGAAGAGGATGTCAGATTCTGGAGAATCTAAATCCCTCTTATGGTCTGCATATGATGTACATAAACACAGCCTCACATATACTTCTAAAAATTTAAAGATGGGTGGGGCCACTGAAAGGGCTCAACAATTAACAGCACTGACTCCTCTTCCAGAGAACCTGGGATCAACTACCAGCAATTATATGGTGGCCCATCTCCAGTTCCAGCGGATCAGTCAGACAGACAGAAAGACAAGGATGGCAGGTCTGCCTGGTCTCTCTTTCTTTATTATCCTTTTTTAAAAATGTTTATTTGTTTATTTATGAATTTATTAGATATAAGTACAATGTAGCTGTCTTCAGACACTCCAGAAGAGGGTGTCAGATTCTGGAGAATCTAAATCCCTCTTATGGTCTGCATATTCGGTACATAAACACAGCCTCGCATATACTTCTAAAAATTTAAAGATGGGTGGGGCCACTGAAAGGGCTCAACAATTAACAGCATTGTCTCCTCTTCCAGAGAACCTTGGATAAACTACCAGCAACTATATGGTGGCCCATCTCCAGTTCCAGGGTATCAGACAGACAGACAGACAGACAGAGATTAGGATGGAGGCCTGCCTGGTCTTTCTTTCTTTCTTATACTTTTAAAAATGTTTATTTTTTTATTTATTTATTTATTTATAATATATAAGTACACTGTAGCTGTCTTCAGACACTCCTGAAGATGGTGTCAGATTCTGGAGAATCTAAACCCCTCTTTTGGTCTGCATATGATGTACATAAACACAGCCTCACATATACTTCTAAAAATTTAAAGATGTGTGGGGCCACTGAAAGGGCTCAACAATTAACAGCATTGTCTCCTCTACCAGAGAACCTGGGATCAACTACGAGCAACTATATGGTGGCCCATCTCCCGTTCCAGGGGATCAGGCAGACAAAGAGACAGACAGACAAGGGTGGCAGGCCTCCCTGGTTTTTCTTTCTTTCTTATCCTTTTTAAAAAATGTTTATTTATTTATTTATGTATTTCTTAGATATAAGTACACTGTAGCTGTCTTCAGACACTCCAGAAGAGGGTGTCAGATTCTGGAGAATATAAATCCCTCTTATGGTCTGCATATGATGGACATAAACACAGATTCACATACACTTCTAAAAATTTAAGATGGGTGGGCCCACTGAAAGGGCTCAACAATTAACAGCATTGTCTCTTCTTCCAGAGAACCTGGGATCAACTACCAGCAACTATATGGTGGCCCATCTCCAGTTCCAGGGGATCAGACAGATAGACAGACAGAGATAAAAAGGGCAGGTCTGCCTGGTTTTTCTTTCTTTCTTATCCTTTTAAAATAATGTTTATTTATTTATTTATTTATGTATTTATTAGATATAAGTACACTGTAGTTGTCTTTAGACACTCCAGAAGAGGGTGTCAGATTCTGGAGAATCTAAATCCCTCTTATGGTCTGCATATGATGTACATAAACACAGCCTAACATATACTTCTAAAAATTTAAAGATAGGTGGAGCCACTGAAAGGGCTCAACAATTAACAGCATTGTCTCTTCTTCCAGAGAACCTGGGATCAACTAACAGCAACTATATGGTGGCCCATCTCCAGTTCCAAGGAATCAGACAGACAGACAGACAGACTGACAGAGATAAGGATGGAGGCCTGCCTGGTCTTTCTTTCTTTCTTATACTTTTAAGAAATGTTTATTAATTTAAGTATGTATTTATTAGATTTAAGTACAAGGTAGCTGTTTCAGACACTCTAAAAGAGGGTGTCATCTTCTGGAGAATCTAAATCCCTCTTATGGTCTGCATATGATGTACATAAACACAGCCTCACATATATTTCTAAAAATTTAAAGATGGTTGGGGCCACTGAAAGGGCTCAACAATTAACAGCATTGTCTCCTCTTCCAGAAGACCTGGGATCAACTACCAGCAACTATATTGTGGCCCATCTCCAGTTCCAGGCGATCAGACAGACATACATACAGACAGACAGACAAGGATTGCAGGCCTGCCTGGTTTTTCTTTCTTTCTTATACATTTTAAAAATGTTTATTTATTTATATATATATTTATTAGATATAAGTACACTGTAGCTGTCTTCAGACACTCCAGAAGAGGGTGTCATATTCTGGAGAATCTAAATCCCTCTTATGGTCTGCATATGATGTACATAAACACAGCCTCACATATATTTCTAAAAATTTGAAGAAGGGTGGGACCACTCTAAAAGCTCAACAATTAACAGCATTGTCTCCTCTTCCAGAGTACCTGGGATCAACTACCAGCAACTATATGGTGGCCCATCTCCAGTTCCAGGGGATCAGACAGACAGACATACAGACAGTGATAAGGATGGCAGGCCTGCCTGGTCTTTCTTTCTTTCTTATCCTTTTTAAAAAAATGTTTATTTATATATTTATTTATGTATTTATTAGATATATGTACACTGTAGCTGCTTTCAGACACTCCAGAAGAGGGTGTCAGATTCTGGAGAATCTAAATCCCTCTTATGGTCTGCATATGATGTACATAAACACAGCCTCACATATACTTCTAAAAATTTAAAGAAGGGTGGGGCCACTCTAAAAGCTCAACAATTAACAGCATTGTCTCCTCTTCCAGAGTACCTGGGATCAACTACCAGCAACTATATGGTGGCCCATCTCCAGTTCCATGGGATCAGACAGACAGACATACAGACAGTGATAAGGATGGCAGGCCTGCCTGGTCTTTCTTTCTTTCTTATCCTTTTTAAAAAAATGTTTATTTATATATTTATTTATGTATTTATTAGATATATGTACACTGTAGCTGTCTTCAGACACCCCAGAAGTGAGTGTCAGATTCTGGAGAATCTAAATCCCTCTTATGGTCTGCATATTCGGTACATAAACACAGCCTCGCATATACTTCTAAAAATTTAAAGATGGGTGGGTCCACTGAGAGGGCTCAACAATTAACAGCATTGTCTCCTCTTTCAGAGAACCTGGGATAAACTACCAGCACATTATGGTGGCCCATCTCCAGTTCCAGAGGATCACACAGACATACAGACAGAGAGACAGAGATATGGATGGCAGGCCTGCCTGGTCTTTCTTTATTTCTTATACTTTTTAAAAAATGTTTATTTATTTATTTATTTATCTATGTATGTATTAGATATAAGTACACTGTAGCTGTCTTCAGACACTCCAGAAGAGGGTGTCAGATTCTAGAGAATCTAAGTCCCTCTTATGGTCTGAATATGATGTACATAAACACAGCTTCACATATACTTCTAAAAATTATAAATAGGTGGGGCCACTGAAAGGACTCAACAATTAACAGCATTGTCTCCTCTTCCAGAGAACCTGGGATCAACTACCAGCACCTAAA
The DNA here is from genome assembly GCF_978045245.1 of Mus caroli. NCBI lineage: Eukaryota > Metazoa > Chordata > Mammalia > Rodentia > Muridae > Mus > Mus caroli. Next base: position 380,981 of record NW_028227359.1, on the reverse strand, counting down.
AGGTGGCCCATCTCCAGTTCCAGGGGATCAGACAGACAGACAGACAGACAGACAGAGATAAGGAGGGCAGGCATGCCTGGTTTTTCTTTCTTTCTTATCCTTTTAAAATAATGTTTATTTATTTATTTATTTATTTATTTATTTATTTATTTATGTATTTATTAGATATAAGTACACTGTAGTTGTCTTCAGACACTCCAGAAGACGGTGTCAGATTCTGGAGAATCAAAATCCCTCTTATGGTCTACATATGATATACATAAACACAGCCTAACATATACTTCTAAAAATTTAAAGATAGGTGGAGCCACTGAAAGGGCTCAACAATTAACAGCATTGTCTCTTCTTCCAGAGAACCTGGGATCAACTAACCGCAACTATATGGTGGCCCATCTCCAGTTCCAAGGAATCAGACAGACAGACAGACAGACTGACAGAGATAAGGATGGAGGCCTGCCTGGTCTTTCTTTCTTTCTTATACTTTTAAGAAATGTTTATTAATTTAAGTATGTATTTATTAGATTTAAGTACAAGGTAGCTGTTTCAGACACTCTAAAAGAGGGTGTCATCTTCTGGAGAATCTAAATCCCTCTTATGGTCTGCATATGATGTACATAAACACAGCCTCACATATATTTCTAAAAATTTAAAGATGGTTGGGGCCACTGAAAGGGCTCAACAATTAACAGCATTGTCTCCTCTTCCAGAAGACCTGGGATCAACTACCAGCAACTATATTGTGGCCCATCTCCAGTTCCAGGCGATCAGACAGACATACATACAGACAGACAGACAAGGATTGCAGGCCTGCCTGGTTTTTCTTTCTTTCTTATACATTTTAAAAATGTTTATTTATTTATATATATATTTATTAGATATAAGTACACTGTAGCTGTCTTCAGACACTCCAGAAGAGGGTGTCATATTCTGGAGAATCTAAATCCCTCTTATGGTCTGCATATGATGTACATAAACACAGCCTCACATATATTTCTAAAAATTTGAAGAAGGGTGGAACCACTCTAAAAGCTCAACAATTAACAGCATTGTCTCCTCTTCCAGAGTACCTGGGATCAACTACCAGCAACTATATGGTGGCCCATCTCCAGTTCCAGGGGATCAGACAGACAGACATACAGACAGTGATAAGGATGGCAGGCCTGCCTGGTCTTTCTTTCTTTCTTATCCTTTTTAAAAAAATGTTTATTTATATATTTATTTATGTATTTATTAGATATATGTACACTGTAGCTGCTTTCAGACACTCCAGAAGAGGGTGTCAGATTCTGGAGAATCTAAATCCCTCTTATGGTCTGCATATGATGTACATAAACACAGCCTCACATATACTTCTAAAAATTTAAAGAAGGGTGGGGCCACTCTAAAAGCTCAACAATTAACAGCATTGTCTCCTCTTCCAGAGTACCTGGGATCAACTACCAGCAACTATATGGTGGCCCATCTCCAGTTCCATGGGATCAGACAGACAGACATACAGACAGTGATAAGGATGGCAGGCCTGCCTGGTCTTTCTTTCTTTCTTATCCTTTTTAAAAAAATGTTTATTTATATATTTATTTATGTATTTATTAGATATATGTACACTGTAGCTGTCTTCAGACACCCCAGAAGTGAGTGTCAGATTCTGGAGAATCTAAATCCCTCTTATGGTCTGCATATTCGGTACATAAACACAGCCTCGCATATACTTCTAAAAATTTAAAGATGGGTGGGTCCACTGAGAGGGCTCAACAATTAACAGCATTGTCTCCTCTTTCAGAGAACCTGGGATAAACTACCAGCACATTATGGTGGCCCATCTCCAGTTCCAGAGGATCACACAGACATACAGACAGAGAGACAGAGATATGGATGGCAGGCCTGCCTGGTCTTTCTTTATTTCTTATACTTTTTAAAAAATGTTTATTTATTTATTTATTTATCTATGTATGTATTAGATATAAGTACACTGTAGCTGTCTTCAGACACTCCAGAAGAGGGTGTCAGATTCTAGAGAATCTAAGTCCCTCTTATGGTCTGAATATGATGTACATAAACACAGCTTCACATATACTTCTAAAAATTATAAATAGGTGGGGCCACTGAAAGGACTCAACAATTAACAGCATTGTCTCCTCTTCCAGAGAACCTGGGATCAACTACCAGCACCTAAAAGGTGGCCCATCTCCAGTTCCAGGGGATCAGACAGACAGACAGACAGACAGACAGAGATAAGGAGGGCAGGCATGCCTGGTTTTTCTTTCTTTCTTATCCTTTTAAAATAATGTTTATTTATTTATTTATTTATTTATTTATTTATTTATTTATTTATGTATTTATTAGATATAAGTACACTGTAGTTGTCTTCAGACACTCCAGAAGACGGTGTCAGATTCTGGAGAATCAAAATCCCTCTTATGGTCTACATATGATATACGTAAACACAGCCTAACATATACTTCTAAAAATTTAAAGATAGGTGGAGCCACTGAAAGGGCTCAACAATTAACAGCATTGTCTCTTCTTCCAGAGAACCTGGGATCAACTAACCGCAACTATATGGTGGCCCATCTCCAGTTCCAAGGGATCAGACAGACAGACAGACAGACTGACAGAGGTAAGGATGGAGGCCTGCGTGGTCTTTCTTTCTTTCTTATACTTTTAAAATAATGTTTATTTATTTATTTATTTATTTATTTATTTATTTATTTATTAGATATAAGTACACTGTAGCTGTCTTCAGACACTCTAGAAGAGGGTGTCATCTTTTGGAGAATCTAAATCGCTCCTATGGTCTGCATATGATGTACATAAACACAGCCTCATATATACTTCTAAAAATTTAAAGTTGGGTGGGCCCACTGAAAGGGCTCAACAATTAACACCATTGTCTCCTCTTCCAGAGAACGTGGGATCAACTACCAGCAACTATGTGGTGGCCCATCTCAAGTTGCAGGGGATCAGACAGACAGACAGACAGACAGAGATAAGGATGGCAGGCCTGCCTGGTCTTTCATTCTTTCTTATCCTTTTTTAAAAAAAGTTTATTTATATATTTATTTATGTATTTATTAGATATAAGTACACTGTAGCTGTCTTCAGACTCTCCAGAAGAGGGTGTCAGATTCTGGAGAATCTATATCCCCCTTATAGTCTGCATATGATGTACATAAACAGAGCCTCACATATACTTCTAAATTTAAAGATGGTTGGGGCTTCTGAAAAAGCTCAACAATTAACAGCATTGTCTCCTCTTCCAGAGGACCTGGGATCAACTACCAGCAAATATATTGTGGCCCATCTCCAGTTCCAGGGGATCAGACAGACATACATACAGACAGACAGACAAGGATTGCAGGCCTGCCTGGTTTTTCTTTCTTCTTATACATTTTAAAAATGTTTATTTATTTATATATATATATTTATTAGATATAAGTACATTGTAGCTGTCTTCAGACACTTCAGAAGAGGGTGTCATATTCTGGAGAATCTAAATCCCTCTTATGGACTGCATATGATGTACATATACACAGCCTCACATATACTTCTAAAAATTTAAAGAAGGGTGGGGCCACTCTAAAAGCTCAACAATTAACAGCATTGTCTCCTCTTCCAGAATACCTGGGATCAACTACCAGCAACTATATGGTGGCCCATCTCCAGTTCCAGAGGATCAGACAGACAGACATACAGACCGTGATAAGGATGGCAGGCCTGCCTGGTCTTTCTTTCTTTCTTATCCTTTTTAAAAAAATGTTTATTTATATATTTATTTATGTATTTATTAGATATAAGTACACTGTAGCTGTCTTCAGACACTCCAGAAGAGGGTGTCAGATTCTGGAGAATCTAAATCCCTCTTATGGTCTGAATATGATGTACATAAACACAGCCTCACATATACTTCTAAAAATTATAAATAGGTGGGGCCACTGAAAGGACTCAACAATTAACAGCATTGTCTCCTCTTCCAGAGAACCTGGGATCAACTACCAGCACCTAAAAGGTGGCCCATCTCCAGTTCCAGGGGATCAGACAGACAGACAGACAGACAGTGATAAGGATGGCAGGCCTGCCTGGTCTTTTTTGTTTCTTATCCTTTTTTTAAAAAAAATGTTTATTTATTTATTTATTTATTTATTTATTTATTTATTTATTTATTTATTTATTATTAGATATAAGTACACTGTAGCTGTTCAGACACTCCAGAAGAGGGTGTCAGATTCTGGAGAATCTAAATCCCTCTTATGGTCTGCATATGATGTACATAAACACAGCCTCACATATAATTCTAAAAATTTAAAGAAGGGTGGGGCCACTCTAAAAGCTCAACAATTAACAGCATTGTCTCCTCTTCCAGATTACCTGGAATCAACTACCAGCAAATATATGGTGGCGCATCTCCAGTTCCAGGGGTTCAGACAGACAGACATACAGACAGTGATAAGGATGGCAGGCCTGCCTGTTCTTTCTTTCTGTCTTATCCTTTTTAAAATAATGTTTATTCATATATTTATTTATGTATTTATTAGATATATGTACACTGTAGCTGCTTTCAGACACTCCAGAAGAGGGTGTCATATTCTGGAGAATCTAAATCCCACTTATGGTCTGCATATGATGTACATAAACACAGCCTCGCATATACTTCTAAAAATTTAAAGATGTGTGGGGCCACTGAGAGGGCTCAACAATTAACAGCATTGTCTCCTCTTTCAGAGAACCTGGGATAAACTACCAGCACCTTATGGTGGCCCATCTCCAGTTCCAGGGGATCAGACAGACAGACAGATAGACAGAAAGACAGAGATAAGGATGGCAGGCCTGCCTGGTCTTTCTTTATTTCTTATACTTTTTAAAATATGTTTATTTATTTATTTATTTATTTATTTATTTATTTATTAGATATAAGTACACTGTAGCCGTCTTCAGACACTCCATAAGAGGATGTCAGATTCTAGAGAATCTAAATCCCTCTTATGGTCTGAATATGATGTACATAAACACAGCCTCATATATACTTCTAAAAATTATAAATAGGTGGGGCCACTGAAAGGACTCAACAATTAACAGCATTGTCTCCACCTCCAGAGAACCAGGGATCAACTACCAGCACCTAAAAGGTGGCCCATCTCCAGTTCCAGGGGATCAGACAGACAGACAGACAGACAGTGATAAGGATGGCAGGCCTGCCTGGTCTTTCTTTCTTTCTTATCCTTTTTTCAAAAAAATATTTGTTTATTTATTTATTTATTTATTTATTTATTTATTTATTTATTATTAGATATAAGTACACTGTAGCTGTTCAGACACTCCAGAAGAGGGTGTCAGATTCTGGAGAATCTAAATCCCTCTTATGGTCTGCATATGATGTACATAAACACAGCCTCACATATACTTCTAAAAATTTAAAGAAGGGTGGGGCCACTCTAAAAGCTCAACAATTAACAGCATTGTCTCCTCTTCCAGAGTACCTGGGATCAACTACCAGCAACTATATGGTGGCCCATCTCCAGTTCCAGGGGATCAGACAGACAGACATACAGACAGTGATAAGGATGGCAGGCCTGCCTGGTCTTTCTTTCTGTCTTATCCTTTTTAAAAAAATGTTTATTTATATATTTATTTATGTATTTATTAAATATATGTACACTGTAGCTGCTTTCAGACACTCCAGAAGAGGGTGTCAGATTCTGGAGAATCTATATCCCTCTTATGGTCTGCATATGATGTACATAAACACAGCCTCGCATATACTTCTAAAATTTTAAAGATGTGTGGGGCCACTGAGAGGGCTCAACAATTAACAGCATTGTCTCCTCTTTCAGAGAACCTGGGATAAACTACCAGCACCTTATGGTGGCCCATCCCCAGTTCCAGTGGATCAGACAGACAGACAGACAGACAGAGAGACAGAGGTGAGGATGGCAGGCCTGTCTGGTCTTTCTTTATTTCTTATACATTTTAAAAACTGTTTATTTATTTATTTATTTATTTATTTATTTATTTATGTATTTATTAGATATAAGTACACTGTAGCCGTCTTCAGACACTCCAGAAGAGGGTGTCAGATTCTAGAGAATCTAAATCCCTCTTATGGTCTGAATATGAAGTACATAAACACAGCCTCATATATACTTCTAAAAATTATAAATAGGTGGGGCCACTGAAAGGACTCAACAATTAACAGCATTGTCTCCACTTCCAGAGAACCAGGGATCAACTACCAGCACCTAAAACGTGGCCCATCTCCAGTTCCAGGGGATCAGACAGACAGACAGACAGACAGTGATAAGGATGGCAGGCCTGCCTGGTCTTTCTTTCTTTCTTATCCTTTTTTCAAAAAAATATTTGTTTATTTATTTATTTATTTATTTATTTATTTATTTATTTATTTATTATTAGATATAAGTACACTGTAGCTGTTCAGACACTCCAGAAGAGGGTGTCAGATTCTGGAGAATCTAAATCCCTCTTATGGTCTGCATATGATGTACATAAACACAGCCTCACATATACTTCTAAAAATTTAAAGAAGGGTGGGTCCACTCTAAAAGCTCAACAATTAACAGCATTGTCTCCTCTTCCAGAGTACCTGGGATCAACTACCAGCAACTATATGGTGGCCCATCTCCAGTTCCAGGGGATCAGACAGACAGACATACAGAGAGTGATAAGGATGGCAGGCCAGCCTGGTCTTTCTTTCTTTATTATCCTTTTTAAAAAAATGTTTATTTATATATTTATTTATGTATTTATTAGATATATGTACACTGTAGCTGTCTTCAGACACTCCAGAAGAGGGTGTCAGATTCTGGAGAATCTAAATCCCTCTTATGGTCTGCATATTCGGTACATAAACACAGCCTTGCATATACTTCTAAAAATTTAAAGATGGGTGGGGCCACTGAGAGGGCTCAACAATTAACAGCATTGTCTCCTCTTTCAGAGAACCTGGGATAAACTACCAGCACCTTATGGTGGCCCAACTCCAGTTCCAGTGGATCAGACTGACAGACAGACAGAGAGAAAGAGATAAGGATGGCAGGCCTGCCTGGTCTTTCTTTATTTCTTATACTTTTTAAAAAATGTTTATTTATTTATTTATTTATTTATTTATTTATTTATGTATTTATTAGATATAAGTACACTGTAGCCGTCTTCAGACACTCCAGAAGAGGGTGTCAGATTCTAGAGAATCTAAATCCCTCTTATGGTCTGAATATGATGTACATAAACACAGCCTCACATATACTTCTAAAAATTATAAATAGGTGGGGCCACTGAAAGGACTCAACAATTAACAGCATTGTCTCCTCTTCCAGAGAACCTGGGATCAACTACCAGCACCTAAAAGGTGGCCTATCTCCAGTTCCAGGGGATCAGACAGACAGACAGACAGACAGTGATAAGGATGGCAGGCCTGCCTGGTCTTTCTTTCTTTCTTATCCTTTTTTTAAAAAAATGTTTATTTATTTATTTATTTATTTATTTATTTATTTATTTATTTATTTATTTATTATTAGATATAAGTACACTGTAGCTGTTCAGACACTCCAGAAGAGGGTGTCAGATTCTGGAGAATCTAAATCCCTCTTATGGTCTGCATATGATGTACATAAACACAGCCTCACATATACTTCTAAAAATTTAAAGAAGGGTGGGGCCACTCTAAAAGCACAACAATTAACAGCATTGTCTCCTCTTCCAGAGTACCTGGGATCAACTACCAGCAACTATATGGTGGCCCATCTCCAGTTCCAGGGGATCAGACAGACAGACATACAGACAGTGATAAGGATGGCAGGCCTGCCTGGTCTTTCTTTGTTTCTTATCCTTTTTAAAAAAATGTTTATTTATATATTTATTTATGTATTTATTAGATATAAGTACACTGTAGCTGTCTTCAGACACTCCAGAAGAGGGTGTCAGATTCTGGAGAATCTAAATCCCTTTTATGGTCTGCATATGATGTACATAAACACAGCCTCACATATACTTCTAAAAATTTAAAGACGTGTGGGGCCACTGAGAGGGCTCAACAATTAACAGCATTGTCTCCTCTTTCAGAGAACCTGGGATAAACTACCAGCACCTTATGGTGGCCCATCTCCAGTTCCAGTGGATCAGACAGACAGACAGACAGAGAGACAGAGATATGGATGGCAGGCCTGACTGGTCTTTCTTTATTTCTTATACTTTTAATAAATGTTTATTTATTCTTTTATTTATTTATTTATTTATTTATTTATTAGATATAAGTACACTGTAGCCGTCTTCAGACACTCCAGAAGATGGTGTCAGATTCCGGAGAATCTAAATCCCTCTTATGGTCTGAATATGATGTACATAAACACAGCCTCACATATACTTGTAAAAATTAAAAATGGGTGGGGCCACTGAAAGGGCTCAACAATTAACAGCATTGTCTCCTCTTCCAGAGAACCTGGGATCAACTACCAGCACCTACAAGGTGGCCCATCTCCAGTTCCAGGGGATCAGACAGACAGACAGACAGACTGAGATAAGTATGGCAGGCCTGCCTGGTCTTTCTTTCTTTCTTATCCTTTTAAAATAATGTTTATTTATTTATTTATTTATTTATTTATTTATTTATGTATTTATTAGATATAAGTACACTGTAGTTGTCTTCAGACACTCCAGAAGAGGGTGTCAGATTCTGGAGAAACTAAATCCCTCTTATGGTCTGCATATGATGTACATAAAAACAGCCTAACATATACTTCTAAAAATTTAAAGATAGGTGGAGCCACTGAAAGGGCTCAACAATTAATAGCATTGTCTCCTCTTCCAGAGAACCTGGGATCAACTAACAGCAACTATATGGTGGCCCATCTGCAGTTCCAAGGTATCAGACAGTCTGAGAGACAGACAGACTGACAGAGATTAGGATGGCAGGCCTGCCTGGTCTTTCTTTCTTTATTATCCTTTTTAAAAAATGTTTACTTATTCATGTATTTATTAGATATAAGTACACTGTAGCTGTCTTCAGACACTCCAGAAGAGGGTGTCAGATTCTGGAGAATCTAAATCCCTCTTATGGTCTGCATATGATGTACATAAACACAGCCTCACATATACTACTAAAAATTTAACGATGGGTGGGGCCACTGAAATCGCTCAACAATTAACAGCATTTTCTCCTCTTCCAGAGAACCTGGGATCAACTACCAGCACCTATATGGTGGCCCATCTCCAGTTCCAGGGGATCAGAACGACTGATAGACAGACAGACAGAGATAGGGATGGTAGGCCTGCCTGGTCTTTCTTTTTTTCTTATCCGGTTTAAATAATGTTTATTTATTTATTTATTTATTTATTTATTTATTTATTTATTATGTAAGTACACTGTAGCTGTCTTCAGACACTCCAGAACAGGGTGTCAGATTCTGGAGTATCTAAATCCCTCTTATGGTCTGCATATGATGTACATAAACACAGACTCACATATACTTCTAAAAATTTAAAGATGGGTAGGGCCACTGATAGGGCTCAACAATTAAGAGCATTGTCTCCTCTTCCAGAGAACCTTGGATCAACTACCAGCAACTATATGGTGGCCCATCTCCAGTTCCAGGGGATCAGACAGACAGACATACAGACAGTGATAAGGATGGAAGGCCTTCCTGGTCTTTCTTTCTTTCTTATCCTTTTTAAAATAATGTTTATTTATATATTTATTTATGTATTTATTAGATATAAGTACACTGTAGCTGTCTTCAGACACTCCAGAAGAGGGTGTCAGATTCTGGAGAATCTAAATCCCTCTTATGGTCTGCATATGATGTACATAAACACAGCCTCACATATACCTCTAAATATTTAAAGATGGGTGGCGCCACTCAAAGGGCTCAACAATTAACAGCATTGTCTCCTCTTCCAGAGTACCTGGGATCAACTACCAGCAACTATATGGTGGCCCATCTCCAGTTCCAGGGGATCAGACAGACAGACATACAGACAGTGATAAGGATGGCAGGCCTGCCTGGTCTTTCTTTCTTTCTTATCCTTTTTAAAAAATGTTTATTTAGTTATTTATTTATTTATTTATTTATTTATTTATTTATTTATTATATATAAGTACACTGTAGCTGTCTTCAGTCACTCCAGTAGAGGGTGTCAAATTCTGGAGAATCTAAATCCTCTTATAATCTGAATATGATGTACATAAACACAGCCTCACATAAACTTCTAAATATTTAAAGAAGTGTGGGGCCACTGAAAGGGCTCAACAATTAACCGAATTGTCTCCTCTTCCAGAGAACCTTGGATCAACTACCAGCACTATATGGTGGCCCATCTCCAGTTCCCGGGGATCAGATAGACAGACAGACAGACAGACAGAGATATGGATGGCAGGCCTGCCTGGTCTTTCTTTCTTTCTTATACTTTTTAAAAAATGTTTATTTATTTATTTATTTATTTATCTATTTATTTAGTAGATATAAGTACACTGTAGCTGTCTTCAGACACTCCAGAAGAGGGTGTCAGATTCTGGAGAATCTAAATCCCTCTTATGGTCTGCATATGATGTACATAAACACAGCCTCACATATACCTCTAAATATTTAAAGATGGGTGGCGCCACTGAATGGGCTCAACAATTAACAGCATTGTTTCCTCTTGCAGAGTACCTGGGATCAACTACCAGCAACTATATGGTGGCCCATCTCCAGTTCCAGGGGATCAGACAGACATACAGACAGACAGACAGACAAGGATTGCAGGCCTGCCTGGTTTTTCTTTCTTTCTTATACATTTTAAAAATGTTTATTTATTTATATATGTATTTCTTAGATATAAGTACACTGTAGCTTTCTTTAGACACTCCAGAGGAGGGTGTCAGATTCTGGAGAATCTAAATCCCTCTTATGGTCTGCATATGATGTACATAAACACAGCCTCACATATACTTCTAAAAATTTAAAGAAGGGTGGGGCCACTCTAAAAGCTCAACAATTAACAGCATTGTCTCCTCTTCCAGAGTACCTGGGATCAACTACCAGCAACTATATGGTGGCCCATCTCCAGTTCCAGGGGATCAGACAGACAGACATACAGACAGTGAAATGGATGGCAGGCCTGCCTGGTCTTTCTTTGTTTCTTATCCTTTTTAAAAAAATGTTTATTTATATATTTATTTATGTATTTATTAGATATAAGTACACTGTAGCTGTCTTCAGACACTCCAGAAGAAGGTGTCAGATTCTGGAGAATCTAAATCCCTCTTATTGTCTGCATATGATGTACATAAACACAGCCTCACATATACCTCTAAATATTTAAAGATGGGTGGCGCCACTGAAAGGGCTCAACAATTAACAGCATTGTCTCCTCTTCCAGAGTACCTGGGATCAACTACCAGCAACTATATGGTGGCCCATCTCCAGTTCCAGGGGATCAGACAGACAGATATACAGACAGTGAAAAGGATGGCAGGCCTGCCTGGTCTTTCTTTATTTCTTATCCTTTTTTAAAAAAATGTTTATTTATATATTTATTTATGTATTTATTAGATATAAGTACACTGTAGCTGTCTTCAGACACTCCAAAAGAGGGTGTCAGATTCTGGAGAATCTAAATCCCTCTTATGGTCTGCATATGATGTACATAAACACAGCCTCACATATACTTCTAAAAATTTAAAGATGTGTGGGGCCACTGAGAGGGCTCAACAATTAACAGCATTGTCTCCTCTTTCAGAGAACCTGGGAAAAAATACCAGCACCTTATGGTGGCCCATCTCCAGTTCCAGTGGATCAGACAGACAGACAGACAGAGAGACAGAGATAAGGATGGCAGGCCTGCCTGGTCTTTCTTTATTTCTTATACTTTTTAAAAAATGTTTATTTATTTATTTATTTATTTATGTATTTATTAGATATAAGTACACTGTAGCTGTCTTCAAACACTCCAGAAGAGGGTGTCAGATTCTGGAGAATCTAAATCCCTCTTATGGTCTGCATATGATGTACATAAACACAGCCTCACATATACTTCTAAATATTTAAAGATGGGTAGGGCCACTGATAGGGCTCAACAATTAACAGCCTTGTCTCCTCTTCCAGAGAACCTGGGATCAACTACCAGCAACTTTATGGTAGCCCAACTCCAGTTCCAGGGGATCAGACAGACAGACAGACAGACAGAGATAAGGATGGCAGGCCTGCCTGGTCTTACTTTCTTTCTTATCCTTTTTAAAAAATGTTTATTTATTTATTTATTTATTTATTTATTTATTTATTTATTTATTATATATAAGTACACTGTAGCTGTCTTCAGACACTCCAGTAGAGGGTGTCAGATTCTGGAGAATCTAAATCCTCTTATAATCTGAATATGATGTACATAAACACATCCTCACATAAACTTCTAAATATTTAAAGAAGTGTGGGGCCACTGAGAGGGCTCAACAATTAACCAAATTGTCTCCTCTTCCAGAGAACCTTGGATCAACTACCAGCACTACATGGTGGCCCATCTCCAGTTCCCGGGGATCAGATAGACAGACAGACAGACAGACAGAGATATGGATGGCAGGCCTGCCTGGTCTTTCTTTCTTTCTTATACTTTTTAAAAAATGTTTATTTATTTATTTATTTATTTATCTATTTATTTAGTAGATATAAGTACACTGTAGCTGTCTTCAGACACTCCAGAAGAGGGTGTCAGATTCTGGAGAATCTAAATCCCTCTTATGGTCTGCATATGATGTACATAAACACAGCCTCACATATACCTCTAAATATTTAAAGATGGGTGGCGCCACTGAATGGGCTCAACAATTAACAGCATTGTCTCCTCTTGCAGAGTACCTGGGATCAACTACCAGCAACTATATGGTGGCCCATCTCCAGTTCCAGGGGATCAGACAGACAGACATACAGACAGTGATAAGGATGGCAGGCCTGCCTGGTCTTTCTTTCTTTCTTATCTTTTTAAAAAAATGTTTACTTATATATTTATTCATGTATTTATTAGATATAAGTACACTGTAGCTGTCTTCAGACACTCCAGAAGAGGGTGTCAGATTGTGGAGAATCTAAATCCCTCTTATGGTCTGCATATGATGTACATAAACACAGCCTCACATATACTTCTAAAAATTTAAAGATGTGTGGGGCCACTGAGAGGGCTCAACAATTAACAGCATTGTCTCCGCTTTCAGAGAACCTGGGATAAACTACCAGCACCTTATGGTGGCCCATCTCCAGTTCCAAGGGATCAGACAGACAGACAGACAGACTGACAGAGATAAGGATGGAGGCCTGCCTGGTCTTTCTTTCTTTCTTATACTTTTAAGAAATGTTTATTAATTTAAGTATGTATTTATTAGATTTAAGTACAAGGTAGCTGTTTCAGACACTCTAAAAGAGGGTGTCATCTTCTGGAGAATCTAAATCCCTCTTATGGTCTGCATATGATGTACATAAACACAGCCTCACATATATTTCTAAAAATTTAAAGATGGGTGGGCCCACTGAAAGGGCTCAACAATTAACAGCATTGTCTCTTCTTACAGAGAACGTGGGATCAACTACCTGCAACTATATGGTGGCCCATCTCAAGTTCCAGGGGATAAGACAGACAGACAGACAGACAAAGATAAGGATGGCAGGCCTGCCTGATTTTTCTTTCTTTCTTATCCTTTTTAAAAAATGTTTATTAATTTATTTATTTATTTATTCATTTATTCATTTATTTATTTATTTATTTATTTATTTATGTATTTATTAGATGTAAGTACACTGTAGCTGTCTTCAGACTCTCCAGAAGAGGGTGTCAGATTCTGGAGAATCAATATCCCTCATATGGTCTGCATATGATGTACATGAACACAGCCTCACATATACTTCTAAAAATTTAAAGATGGGTGGGGCCACTGAAAGGGCTCAACAATTAACAGCATTGTCTCCTCTTCCAGAGAACCTGGGATCAACTACCAGCAACTATATGGTGGCCCATCTCCAGTTTCAGGGTATCTGACAGATAGACAGACAGACAGACAGACAGACAAGGTGGCAGGCCTGCCTGGTCTTTCTTTCTTTCTTATTCTTTTTAAAAAATGTTTATTTATTTATTTATGTATTTATTAGATATAAGTACAATGTAGCTGTCTTCAGTCACTCCAGAAGAGGGTGTCAGATTCTGGAGAATCTATATCCCTCTTATGGTCTGCATATGATGTACATAAACACAGCCTCACATTTACTTCTAAAAATTTAAAGATGTGTGGGGCCAATGAAAGGGATCAACAATTAACAGCATTGTCTCCTCTTATAGAGAACATGGGATCAACTACTCAGCAACTATATGGTGGCCCATCTCCAGTTCCAGGGGATCAGACAGACAGACAGACAGACAGACAGACAGATAGAGTTAAGGATGGCAGGCCTACCTGGTCTTTCATTCTTTCTTATCCTTTTTAAAAAAATGTTTATTAATTTAAGTATGTATTTATTAGATGGAAGTACACTGTAGCTGTCTTCAAACACTCCCGAAGAGGGTGTCAGATTCTGGAGAATCTATATCCCTCTTATGGTCTGCATATGATGTACATGAACACATCCTCACATATACTTCTAAAAATTTAAAGATGGGTGGGGCCACTGAAAGGGCTCAACAATTAACAGCACTGACTCCTCTTCCAGAGAACCTGGGATCAACTACCAGCAATTATATGGTGGCCCATCTCCAATTCCAGGGGATCAGACAGACAGACAGACAGACAAACAAGGATGGCAGGCCTGCCTGGTCTCTCTTTCTTTATTATCCTTTTTAAAAAATGTTTATTTGTTTATTTATGAATTTATTAGATATAAGTACACTGTAGCTGTCTTCAGACACTCTAGAAGAGTGTGTCATCTTCTGGAGAATCTAAATCCCTCTTATGGTCTGCATATGATGTACATAAACACAGCCTCACATATACTTCTAAAAATTTAAAGATGGGTGGGGCCACTGAAAGGGCTCAACAATTAACAGCATTGTCTCCTCTTCCAGAGGACCTGGGATCAACTACCAGCAACTATATTGTGGCCCATCTCCAGTTCCAGGGGATCAGACAGACATACAGACAGACAGACAGACAAGGATTGCAGGCCTGCCTGGTTTTTCTTTCTTTCTTATACATTTTAAAAATGTTTATTTATTTATATATGTATTTCTTCGATATAAGTACACTGTAGCTTTCTTTAGACACTCCAGAGGAGGGTGTCATATTCTGGAGAATCTAAATCCCTCTTATGGTCTGCATATGATGTACATAAACACAGCCTCACATATACTTCTAAAAATTTAAAGAAGGGAGGGGCCACTCTAAAAGCTCAACAATTAACAGCATTGTCTCCTCTTCCAGAGTACCTGGGATCAACTACCAGCAACTATATGGTGGCCCATCTCCAGTTCCAGGGGATCAGACAGACAGACATACAGACAGTGAAATGGATGGCAGGCCTGCCTGGTCTTTCTTTGTTTCTTATCCTTTTTAAAAAAATGTTTATTTATATATTTATTTATGTATTTATTAGATATAAGTACACTGTAGCTGTCTTCAGACACTCCAGAAGAAGGTGTCAGATTCTGGAGAATCTAAATCCCTCTTATTGTCTGCATATGATGTACATAAACACAGCCTCACATATACCTCTAAATATTTAAAGATGGGTGGCGCCACTGAAAGGGCTCAACAATTAACAGCATTGTCTCCTCTTCCAGAGTACCTGGGATCAACTACCAGCAACTATATGGTGGCCCATCTCCAGTTCCAGGGGATCAGACAGACAGATATACAGACAGTGAAAAGGATGGCAGGCCTGCCTGGTCTTTCTTTCTTTCTTATCCTTTTTAAAAAATGTTTATTTATATATTTATTTATGTATTTATTAGATATAAGTACACTGTAGCTGTCTTCAGACACTCCAAAAGAGGGTGTCAGATTCTGGAGAATCTAAATCCCTCTTATGGTCTGCATATGATGTACATAAACACAGCCTCACATATACTTCTAAAAATTTAAAGATGTGTGGGGCCACCGAGAGGGCTCAACAATTAACAGCATTGTCTCCTCTTTCAGAGAACCTGGGAAAAAATACCAGCACCTTATGGTGGCCCATCTCCAGTTCCAGTGGATTCGACAGACAGACAGACAGAGAGACAGAGATAAGGATGGCAGGCCTGCCTGGTCTTTCTTTATTTCTTATACTTTTTAAAAAATGTTTATTTATTTATTTATTTATTTATGTATTTATTAGATATAAGTACACTCTAGCTGTCTTCAAACACTCCAGAAGAGGGTGTCAGATTCTGGAGAATCTAAATCCCTCTTATGGTCTGCATATGATGTACATAAACACAGCCTCACATATACTTCTAAATATTTAAAGATGGGTAGGGCCACTGATAGGGCTCAACAATTAACAGCCTTGTCTCTTCTTCCAGAGAACCTGGGATCAACTACCAGCAACTTTATGGTAGCCCAACTCCAGTTCCAGGGGATCAGACAGACAGACAGACAGACAGAGATAAGGATGGCAGGCCTGCCTGGTCTTACTTTCTTTCTTATCCTTTTTAAAAAAGGTTTATTTATTTATTTATTTATTTATTTATTTATTTATTTATTATATATAAGTACACTGTAGCTGTCTTCAGACACTCCAGTAGAGGGTGTCAGATTCTGGAGAATCTAAATCCTCTTATAATCTGAATATGATGTACATAAACACATCCTCACATAAACTTCTAAATATTTAAAGAAGTGTGGGGCCACTGAGAGGGCTCAACAATTAACCAAATTGACTCCTCTTCCAGAGAACCTTGGATCAACTACCAGCACTACATGGTGGCCCATCTCCAGTTCCCGGGGATCAGATAGACAGACAGACAGACAGAGAGAGATATGGATGGCAGGCCTGCCTGGTCTTTCTTTCTTACTTATACTTTTTAAAAAATGTTTATTTATTTATTTATTTATTTATCTATTTATTTATTAGATATAAGTACACTGTAGCTGTCTTCAGACACTCCAGAAGAGGGTGTCAGATTCTGGAGAATCTAAATCCCTCTTATGGTCTGCATATGATGTACATAAACACAGCCTCACATATACCTCTAAATATTTAAAGATGGGTGGCGCCACTGAAAGGGCTCAACAATTAACAGCATTGTCTCCTCTTGCAGAGTACCTGGGATCAACTACCAGCAACTATATGGTGGCCCATCTCCAGTTCCAGGGGATCAGACAGACAGACATACAGACAGTGATAAGAATGGCAGGCCTGCCTGGTCTTTCTTTCTTTCTTATCTTTTTAAAAAAATGTTTATTTATATATTTATTCATGTATTTATTAGATATAAGTACATTGTAGCTGTCTTCAGACACTCCAGAAGAGGGTGTCAGATTTTGGAGAATCTAAATCCCTCTTATGGTCTGCATATGATGTACATAAACACAGCATCACATATACTTCTAAAAATTTAAAGATGTGTGGGGCCACTGAGAGGGCTCAACAATTAACAGCATTGTCTCCTCTTTCAGAGAACCTGGGATAAACTACCAGCACCTTATGGTGGCCCATCTCCAGTTCCAAGGGATCAGACAGACAGACAGACAGACTGACAGAGGTAAGGATGGAGGCCTGCCTGGTCTTTCTTTCTTTCTTATACTTTTAAGAAATGTTTATTAATTTAAGTATGTATTTATTAGATTTAAGTACAAGGTAGCTGTCTTCAGACACTCTAAAAGAGGGTGTCATCTTCTGGAGAATCTAAATCCCTCTTATGGTCTGCATATGATGTACATAAACACAGCCTCACATATATTTCTAAAAATTTAAAGATGGGTGGGCCCACTGAAAGGGCTCAACAATTAACAGCATTGTCTCTTCTTCCAGAGAACGTGGGATCAACTACCAGCAACTATATGGTGGCCCATCTCAAGTTCCAGGGGATAAGACAGACAGACAGACAGACAGAGATAAGGATGGCAGGCTTGCCTGATTTTTCTTTCTTTCTTATCCTTTTTAAAAAATGTTTATTTATTTATTTATTTATTTATTCATTTATTCATTCATTTATTTATTTATTTATGTATTTATTAGATGTAAGTACACTGTAGCTGTCTTCAGACTCTCCAGAAGAGGGTGTCAGATTCTGGAGAATCAATATCCCTCATATGGTCTGCATATGATGTACATGAACACAGCCTCACATATACTTCTAAAAATTTAAAGATGGGTGGGGCCACTGAAAGGGCTCAACAATTAACAGCATTGTCTCCTCTTCCAGAGAACCTGGGATCAACTACCAGCAACTATATGGTGGCCCATCTCCAGTTTCAGGGTATCTGACAGATAGACAGACAGACAGACAAGGTGGCAGGCCTGCCTGGTCTTTCTTTCTTTCTTATTCTTTTTAAAAAATGTTTATTTATTTATTTATGTATTTATTAGATATAAGTACAATGTAGCTGTCTTCAGTCACTCCAGAAGAGGGTGTCAGATTCTGGAGAATCTATATCCCTCTTATGGTCTGCATATGATGTACATAAACACAGCCTCACATTTACTTCTAAAAATTTAAAGATGTGTGGGGCCAATGAAAGGGATCAACAATTAACAGCATTGTCTCCTCTTATAGAGAACATGGGATCAACTACCAGCAACTATATGGTGGCCCATCTCCAGTTCCAGGGGATCAGACAGACAGACAGACAGATAGACAGATAGAGTTAAGGATGGCAGGCCTACCTGGTCTTTCATTCTTTCTTATCCTTTTTAAAAAAATGTTTATTAATTTAAGTATGTATTTATTAGATGGAAGTACACTGTAGCTGTCTTCAAACACTCCCGAAGAGGGTGTCAGATTCTGGAGAATCTATATCCCTCTTATGGTCTGCATATGATGTACATGAACACAGCCTCACATATACTTCTAAAAATTTAAAGATGGGTGGGGCCACTGAAAGGGCTCAACAATTAACAGCACTGACTCCTCTTCCAGAGAACCTGGGATCAACTACCAGCAATTATATGGTGGCCCATCTCCAGTTCCAGGGGTTCAGACAGACAGACAGACAGACAAACAAGGATGGCAGGCCTGCCTGGTCTCTCTTTCTTTATTATCCTTTTTAAAAAATGTTTATTTGTTTATTTATGAATTTATTAGATATAAGTACACTGTAGCTGTCTTCAGACACTCTAGAAGAGTGTGTCATCTTCTGGAGAATCTAAATCCCTCTTATGGTCTGCATATGATGTACATAAACACAGCCTCACATATACTTCTAAAAATTTAAAGATGGGTGGCGCCACTGAAAGGGCTCAACAATTAACAGCATTGTCTCCTCTTCCAGAGTACCTTGGATCAACTACCAGGAACTATATGGTGGCCCATCTCCAGTTCCAGGGGATCAGACAGACAGACATACAGACAGTGAAATGGATGGCAGGCCTGCCTGGTCTTACTTTCTTTCTTATCATTTTTAAAAAATGTTTATTTATTTATTTATTTATTTATTTATTTATTTATTTATTATATATAAGTACACTGTAGCTGTCTTCAGACACTCCAGTAGAGGGTGTCAGATTCTGGAGAATCTAAATCCTCTTATAATCTGAATATGATGTACATAAACACAGCCTCACATAAACTTCTAAATATTTAAAGAAGTGTGGGGCCACTGAAAGTGCTCAACAATTAACCGAATTGTCTCCTCTTCCAGAGAACCTTGGATCAACTACCAGCACTATATGGTGGCCCATCTCCAGTTCCCGGGGATCAGATAGACAGACAGACAGACAGACAGACAGAGATATGGATGGCAGGCCTGCCTGGTCTTTCTTTCTTTCTTATACTTTTTAAAAAATGTTTATTTATTTATTTATTTATTTATCTATTTATTTAGTAGATATAAGTACACTGTAGCTGTCTTCAGACACTCCAGAAGAGGGTGTCAGATTCTGGAGAATCTAAATCCCTCTTATGGTCTGCATATGATGTACATAAACACAGCCTCACATATACCTCTAAATATTTAAAGATGGGTGGCGCCACTGAAAGGGCTCAACAATTAACAGCATTGTCTCCTCTTGCAGAGTACCTGGGATCAACTACCAGCAACTATATGGTGGCCCATCTCCAGTTCCAGGGGATCAGACAGACAGACATACAGACAGTGATAAGGATGGCAGGCCTGCCTGGTCTTTCTTTCTTTCTTATCTTTTTAAAAAATGTTTATTTATATATTTATTCATGTATTTATTAGATATATGTACACTGTAGCTGTCTTCAGACACTCCAGAAGAGGGTGTCAGATTGTGGAGAATCTAAATCCCTCTTATGGTCTGCATATGATGTACATAAACACAGCCTCACATATACTTCTAAAAATTTAAAGATGTGTGGGGCCACTGAGAGGGCTCAACAATTAACAGCATTGTCTCCTCTTTCAGAGAACCTGGGATAAACTACCAGCAACTTATGGTGGCCCATCTCCAGTTCCAAGGGATCAGACAGACAGACAGACAGACTGACAGAGATAAGGATGGAGGCCTGCCTGGTCTTTCTTTCTTTCTTATACTTTTAAGAAATGTTTATTAATTTAAGTATGTATTTATTAGATTTATGTACAAGGTAGCTGTCTTCAGACACTCTAAAAGAGGGTGTCATCTTCTGGAGAATCTAAATCCCTCTTATGGTCTGCATATGATGTACATAAACACAGCCTCACATATATTTCTAAAAATTTAAAGATGGGTGGGCCCACTGAAAGGGCTCAACAATTAACAGCATTGTCTCTTCTTCCAGAGAACGTGGGATCAACTACCAGCAACTATATGGTGGCCCATCTCAAGTTCCAGGGGATAAGACAGACAGACAGACAGACAGAGATAAGGATGGCAGGCCTGCCTGATTTTTCTTTCTTTCTTATCCTTTTTAAAAAATGTTTATTAATTAATTAATTTATTTATTCATTTATTCATTTATTCATTTATTCATTTATTCATTTATTTATGTATTTATTAGATGTAAGTACACTGTAGCTGTCTTCAGACTCTCCAGAAGAGCGTGTCAGATTCTGGAGAATCAATATCCCTCATATGGTCTGCATATGATGTACACAAACACAGCCTCACATATACTTCTAAAAATTTAAAGATGGGTGGGGCCACTGAAAGGGCTCAACAATTAACAGCATTGTCTCCTCTTCCAGAGAACCTGGGATCAACTACCAGCAACTATATGGTGGCCCATCTCCAGTTTCAGGGTATCTGACAGATAGACAGACAGACAGACAGACAGACAAGGTGGCAGGCCTGCCTGATCTTTCTTTCTTTCTTATTCTTTTTAAAAAATGTTTATTTATTTATTTATGTATTTATTAGATATAAGTACACTGTAGCTGTCTTCAAACACTCCCGAAGAGGGTGTCAGATTCTGGAGAATCTATATCCCTCTTATGGTCTGCATATGATGTACATGAACACAGCCTCACATATACTTCTAAAAATTTAAAGATGGGTGGGGCCACTGAAAGGGCTCAACAATTAACAGCACTGACTCCTCTTCCAGAGAACCTGGGATCAACTACCAGCAATTATATGGTGGCCCATCTCCAGTTCCAGGGGATCAGACAGACAGACAGACAGACAAACAAGGATGGCAGGCCTGCCTGGTCTCTCTTTCTTTATTATCCTTTTTAAAAAATGTTTATTTGTTTATTTATGAATTTATTAGATATAAGTACACTGTAGCTGTCTTCAGACACTCTAGAAGAGTGTGTCATCTTCTGGAGAATCTAAATCCCTCTTATGGTCTGCATATGATGTACATAAACACAGCCTCACATATACTTCTAAAAATTTAAAGATGGGTGGCGCCACTGAAAGGGCTCAACAATTAACAGCATTGTCTCCTCTTCCAGAGTACCTTGGATCAACTACCAGCAACTATATGGTGGCCCATCTCCAGTTCCAGGGGATCAGACAGACAGACATACAGACAGTGAAAAGGATGGCAGGCCTGCCTGGTCTTACTTTCTTTCTTATCATTTTTAAAAAACGTTTGTTTATTTATTTATTTATTTATTTATTTATTTATTTATTATATATAAGTACACTGTAGCTGTCTTCAGACACTCCAGTAGAGGGTGTCAGATTCTGGAGAATCTAAATCCTCTTATAATCTGAATATGATGTACATAAACACAGCCTCACATAAACTTCTAAATATTTAAAGAAGTGTGGGGCCACTGAAAGTGCTCAACAATTAACCGAATTGTCTCCTCTTCCAAAGAACCTTGGATCAACTACCAGCACTATATGGTGGCCCATCTCCAGTTCCCGGGGATCAGATAGACAGACAGACAGACAGACAGACAGAGATATGGATGGCAGGCCTGCCTGGTCTTTCTTTCTTTCTTATACTTTTTAAAAAATGTTTATTTATTTATTTATTTATTTATCTATTTATTTATTAGATATAAGTACACTGTAGCTGTCTTCAGACACTCCAGAAGAGGGTGTCAGATTCTGGAGAATCTAAATCCCTCTTATGGTCTGCATATGATGTACATAAACACAGCCTCACATATACCTCTAAATATTTAAAGATGGGTGGCGCCACTGAAAAGGCTCAACAATTAACAGCATTGTCTCCTCTTGCAGAGTACCTGGGATCAACTACCAGCAACTATATGGTGGCCCATCTCCAGTTCCAGGGGATCAGACAGACAGACATACAGACAGTGATAAGGATGGCAGGCCTGCCTGGTCTTTCTTTCTTTCTTATCTTTTTAAAAAATGTTTATTTATATATTTATTCATGTATTTATTAGATATATGTACACTGTAGCTGTCTTCAGACACTCCAGAAGAGGGTGTCAGATTGTGGAGAATCTAAATCCCTCTTATGGTCTGCATATGATGTACATAAACACAGCCTCACATATACTTCTAAAAATTTAAAGATGTGTGGGGCCACTGAGAGGGCTCAACAATTAACAGCATTGTCTCCTCTTTCAGAGAACCTGGGATAAACTACCAGCAACTTATGGTGGCCCATCTCCAGTTCCAAGGGATCAGACAGACAGACAGACAGACTGACAGAGATAAGGATGGAGGCCTGCCTGGTCTTTCTTTCTTTCTTATACTTTTAAGAAATGTTTATTAATTTAAGTATGTATTTATTAGATTTAAGTACAAGGTAGCTGTCTTCAGACACTCTAAAAGAGGGTGTCATCTTCTGGAGAATCTAAATCCCTCTTATGGTCTGCATATGATGTACATAAACACAGCCTCACATATATTTCTAAAAATTTAAAGATGGGTGGGCCCACTGAAAGGGCTCAACAATTAACAGCATTGTCTCTTCTTCCAGAGAACGTGGGATCAACTACCAGCAACTATATGGTGGCCCATCTCAAGTTCCAGGGGATAAGACAGACAGACAGACAGACAGAGATAAGGATGGCAGGCCTGCCTGATTTTTCTTTCTTTCTTATCCTTTTTAAAAATGTTTATTAATTAATTAATTAATTTATTCATTTATTCATTTATTCATTTATTCATTTATTCATTTATTTATGTATTTATTAGATGTAAGTACACTGTAGCTGTCTTCAAACACTCCCGAAGAGGGTGTCAGATTCTGGAGAATCTATATCCCTCTTATGGTCTGCATATGATGTACATGAACACAGCCTCACATATACTTCTAAAAATTTAAAGATGGGTGGGGCCACTGAAAGGGCTCAACAATTAACAGCACTGACTCCTCTTCCAGAGAACCTGGGATCAACTACCAGCAATTATATGGTGGCCCATCTCCAGTTCCAGGGGATCAGACAGACAGACAGACAGACAAACAAGGATGGCAGGCCTGCCTGGTCTCTCTTTCTTTATTATCCTTTTTAAAAAATGTTTATTTGTTTATTTATGAATTTATTAGATATAAGTACACTGTAGCTGTCTTCAGACACTCTAGAAGAGTGTGTCATCTTCTGGAGAATCTAAATCCCTCTTATGGTCTGCATATGATGTACATAAACACAGCCTCAGATATACTTCTAAAAATTTAAAGATGGGTGGGGCCACTGAAAGGGCTCAACAATTAAGAGCATTGTCTCCTCTTCCAGAGTACCTGGGATCAACTACCAGCAACTGTATGGTGGCCCATCTCCAGTTCCAGGGGATCAGACAGACAGACATACAGACAGTGAAAAGGATGGCAGGCCTGCCTGGTCTTTCTTTGTTTCTTATCCTTTTTAAAAAAATGTTTATTTATATATTTATTCATGTATTTATTAGATATAAGTACACTGTAGCTGTCTTCAGACACTCCAGAAGAGGGTCTCAGATTCTGGAGAATCTAAATCCCTCTTATGGTCTGCATATGATGTACATAAACACAGCCTCACATATACTTCTAAAAATTAAAAATGGGTGGGGCCACTGAAAGGGCTCAACAATTAACAGCATTGTCTCCTCTTCCAGAGAACCTGGGATCAACTACCAGCAACTACAAGGTGGCCCATCTCCAGTTCCAGGGGATCAGACAGACAGACAGACAGACAGAGATTAGGATGGCAGGCCTGCCTGGTCTTTCTTTGTTTCTTATCCTTTTAAAATAATGTTTATTTATTTATTTATATTTATTTATATATGTATTTATTAGATATAAGTACACTGTAGCTGTCTTCAGACACTCCAGAAGAGGGTGTCAGATTCTGGAGAATCTAAATCCCTCTTATGGTCTGCATATGATGTACATAAACACAGCCTAACATATACTTCTAAAAATTTAAAGATAGTTGGAGCGACTGAAAGGGCTCAACAATTAACAGCATTGTCTCCTCTTCCAGAGAACCTGGGATCAACTAACTGCAACTATATGGTGGCCCATCTCCAGTTCCAAGGGATCAGACAGACTGACAGACAGACAGACTGACAGAGATAAGGATGGCAGGCCTGCCTGGTCTTTCTTTCTTTCTTATCCTTTTTAAAAAATGTTTATTTATTTATTTATATGTTTATTAGATATAAGTACACTGTAGCCGTCTTCAGACACTCCAGAAGAAGGTGTCAGATTCTGGAGAATCTAAATCCCTCTTATGGTCTGCATATGATGTACATAAACACAGCCTCACGTTTACTTCTTAAAATTTAAAGGTGGGGGGGGCCACTGAAAGGGCTCAGCAATTAACAGCATTATCTCCTCTTACAGAGAACCTGGGATCAACTACCTGCAACTATATGGTGGCCCATCTCCACTCCCAGGGGATCAGACAGACAGACAGACAGACAAGGATAAGGATGGCAGGCCTGCCTGGTCTTTCTTTCTTTCTTATACTTTTTAAAAAAATTGTATTTATTTATGTATTTATTAGATATAAGTACACTCTAGCTGTCTTCAGACACTCCAGAAGAGGGTGTCAGATTCTGATGAATCTAAATCCCTCTTCTGGTCTCCATATTATGTACATAAACACAGCCTCACATACACTTCTAAAAATTTAAAGATGGGTAGGGCCACTGATAGGGCTCAACAATTAACAGCATTGTCTCCTCTTCCAGAGAACCTGGGATCAACTACCAGCAACTATATGGTAGCCCATCTCCAGTTCCAGGGGATCAGACAGACAGACAGACAGACAGAGATAAGGATGGCAGGCCTGCCTGGTCTTACTTTCTTTCTTATCCTTTTAAAAAAATGTTTATTTATTTATTTATTTATTTATTTATTTATTTATTTATGTATTTATTATATATAAGTACACTGTAGCTGTCTTCAGACACTCCAGTAGAGGGTGTCAGATTCTGGAGAATCTAAATCCTCTTATAATCTGAATATGATGTACATAAACACAGCTCACATATACTTCTAAATATTTAAAGAAGTGTGGGGCCACTGAAAGGGCTCAACAATTAAGAGCATTGTCTCCTCTTCCAGAGAACCTTGTATCAACTACCAGCAACTATATGGTGGCCCATCTCCAGTTCCAGGGGGTCAGACAGACAGACAGACAGACAGAGATAAGGATGGCAGGCCTGCCTGGTCTTACTTTCTTTCTTATCCTTTTTAAAAAATGTTTATTTATTTATTTATTTATTTATTACATATAAGTACACTGTAGCTGTCTTCAGACACTCCAGTAGAGGGTGTCAGATTCTGGAGAATCTAAATCCTCTTATAATTTGAATATGATGTACATAAACACAGCCTCACATATACTTCTAAATATTTAAAGAAGTGTGCGGCCACTGAAAGGGCTCAACAATTAAGAGCATTGTCTCCTCTTCCAGAGAACCTTGGATCAACTACCAGCAACTATATGGTGGCCCATCTCCAGTTCCCGGGGATCAGATAGACAGACAGACAGACAGGCAGAGATATGGATGGCAGGCCTGCCTGGTCTTTCTTTCTTATCCTTTTTAAAAATGTTTATTTATTTATTTATTTATTTATTTATTTATGTATTTAGTAGATATAAGTACACTGTAGCTGTTCAGACACTACAGAAGAGGGTGTCAGATTCTGGAGAATCTAAATCCCTCTTATGGTCTGCATATGATGTACATAAACACAGCCTCACATATACTTCTAAAAATTTAAAGAAGGGTGGGGCCACTCTAAAAGCTCAACAATTAACAGCATTGTCTCCTCTTCCAGAGTACCTGGGATCAACTACCAGCAACTATATGGTGGCCCATCTCCAGTTCCAGGGGATCAGACAGACAGACATACAGACAGTGCTAAGGATGGCAGGCCTGCCTGGTCTTTCTTTCTTTCTTATCCTTTTTAAAAAAATGTTTATTTATATATTTATTTATGTATTTATTAGATATAAGTACACTGTAGCTGTCTTCAGACACTCCAGAAGAGGGTGTCAGATTCTGGAGAATCTAAATCCCTCTTATGGTCTGCATATGATGTACATAAACAAAGCCTCACATATACTTCTAAAAATTTAAAGATGTGTGGGGCCACTGAGAGGGCTCAACAATTAACAGCATTGTCTCCTCTTTCAGAGAACCTGGGATAAACTACCAGCACCTTATGGTGTCCAACTCCAGTTCCAGTGGATCAGACAGACAGACAGACAGAGAGACAGAGATAAGGATGGCAGGCCTGCCTGGTCTTACTTTATTTCTTATACTTTTTAAAAAATGTTTATTTATTTATTTATTCATTTATTTATGTATTTATTAGATATAAGTACACTGTAGACGTCTTCAGACACTCCAGAAGAGTGTGTCAGATTCTGGAGAATCTAAATCCCTCTTATGGTTTGAATAAGATGTACATAAACACAGCCTCACATATACTTCTAAAAATTAAAAATGGGTGGGGCCACTGAAAGGGCTCAACAATTAACACTATTGTCTCCTCTTCCAGAGAACGTGGGATCAACTACCAGAATCTACAAGGTGGCCCATCTCCAGTTCCACGGGATCAGACAGACAGACAGACAGAGATAAGGATGGCAGGCCTGCCTGGTCTTTCTTTCTTTCTTATCCTTTTTAAAAAATATTTATTTATTTATTTATTTATTTATTTATTTATTTATGTATTTCTTAGATATAAGTACACTGTAGCTTTCTTTAGACACTCCAGAGGAGGGTGTCAGATTCTGGAAAATGTAAATCCCTCTTATGGTCTGCATATGATGTACATAAACACAGCCTCACATATACTGAGCTGAGGTGTCACAGGCCAACTGCTGGAATTTCTGAGTACCACCTAGATAGAGAAAAGCTATGCTGTGGTTGCTTAATTTATGTATTTTATTATTTCTATTTGTTGTTTTGTTTTGTTTTATTTGTTTTTAGAGAAGTCCTCAGTCTGTAGGTCTGGCTGACCCAGGACTGCCTACTTGTGTTAATTAGGGTTTCATAGCTGGGAACAGACACCAAGAGCAAGGTAAGGCTTAGAAAACCCTACATTCAGTGGTGGCTCAAGCTCTTAATGAGAGCACTCTGTAGGCAGAGGCAGTCAGTTTCTGAGTTTGAGGCCACCCTGGTGAAAGACAGGGCTAGGGTAGGGGCTAGGGTGAGGAAAGAAAGAAAGAAAGAAAGAAAAGTTTATAATAAAAAGTTTTTATAAAAGTTTTATAAAAAGTGTTAAAGTTTTTAAAAATTAAAAAAAAAATACCAGATCACCATCACACAGCATTGGCTGTCTTCAGGTGTATCCTTTCAGCCTCCAAAACAAAAAAACAATGGCTGTCTGTCTTCAGGTGTATCCTATTCTCCAGTCTTATTTTCAACCTTAGAGCTGGGCTGAGCTGCCTCATTATGTAATTGCAAACCTTCCTTGGTTTGTCTTTTCCATTTCTAAGACTAACAGGCCTTTTTCTATTTATTGAATATGCTCATGACTGTCCTTTAGATATAGTAAATATAACTTTTGCTTATAAAACTTGTTTTCTAGGAATTTTTAAAGGGCAATGGCAGAGTTTATTTATAAAAAAATATTTTGCATTTATTTATTTGTGTGAGTGATGAAGCTCAGGTCTTCAAACTCGTCAGGAGGTATGATTACCTCCCCTCTCTCTCAACCCCTCTCTCTCCTCTCTCAATGATTGTGTAAGAATGTTTTGCATGTGTATGCTGTGCCCACAGACTCCAGAACAGAGTATTAGATCCCCTGGAACTGGAGATGGGCCACCATATATAATACTGGTAATTGAGCACATTTTCTCTGGAAGAGGAGACAATGCTCTTAATTGTTGAGCCCTCTCTGTAGCCACATCTTTCTTTTTTTTTTTTGAGTATATGTGAGGC
Organism: Mus caroli; assembly: GCF_978045245.1. Taxonomy (NCBI): domain Eukaryota; kingdom Metazoa; phylum Chordata; class Mammalia; order Rodentia; family Muridae; genus Mus; species Mus caroli. Next base: position 352,179 of record NW_028227359.1, on the reverse strand, counting down.
TGTGTTTATATACATAATATGCAGACAATAAGAATGATTTAGATTCTTCAGATTCTGACACCCTCTTCTGGCCTGTCTGAAGATAGCTACAGCATACTTAAATATAATAAATAAATAAATCTTTAAAAAGAAAAGGAAAAGTAAAAAAGAAAGAACAGGCCTGCCATATGCATGTTCATAGAGGAAAATGGGAGAGACCCCAATCTAACCTCAGCAGGGTGCTTCCTTCTGGATGGTAGCTCACAGTTTCATCCCAGCAAGACAGGCAAATCATTGAGTTCAAGGACAGTAAGGTTCAGGACAGCCAAGGTTAGGAAGGAAAAGGGTCTATGTTGAGAATACAAACCGACAAAACAACAACTAGGAAAAAGAAGTGACAGTGTAACTTGGGGTAGGGTACCAACAAGAGAAAGCTTTCTGTTACCACTTACAAACACCAGTAGCCTTGCACACTTCTGCCCAGGTCCCTGCCTTCCTTTCTAGGAATTCTAAGGATGCCAGGGGGTTGGGGAATCCAGATTAAATTTTTAAAAACAAAGACTTGGTCTTTGATGTCTATAGGAAGCCCTTCTCAGTGCCTTTAACTACCACTGAACTTTCAGGGCTGTGACTCAACTGTAACAAGGAACAGGGCTAAGAACCTGCAGCATTTGAAAACAACTATTTTTTTAAAGTGGGGGACCCAAATCAGCAGTAGAACCCCTCAGGTTCAGCCATAATACTTGTTAGGGAAAGAGACTCAATGTCCGGAGCTGAGGTCTCATGGGTGAACTGCTTCAAGCTCTGAGTATCATTGAAAGAAAGAAAAGATATCATGTGGTGGCTTAATTTATTTATTTTATTATTTCTATTTTTTGTTTTCTTTTGTTTTGTTTTAGAAAAGGCCTCAGTCTGTAGCTATGGCTGACCTAGGACAGACTACATGTGTTAATTAGGGTTTCACAGCTGAGAAGCAGACCATACCTATGTAAGACTTAGAAAACCCAACAGTCAGTGGTGGCTCGAGCTCTTAATGAGAGCACTCTGGAGGCAGAGGCAGTCAGTTTCTGAGTTCGAGGCCAGCCTGGTTAAAGACAGGGATAGGCAGGGCTAGGCAAGGCAGGGCTGGGCTAGGCTAGGCAAGGGGATGGGCTAGTCAAGGCAAGGGACTAGGCTAGGCTACTCAAGGGGCTAGGCAAGACAGACAGTCAGAGAGAAGGACAGACAAGGATGGCAGGCCTGCCTGGTTTTTCTTTCTTTCTTATCCCTTTTAAAAAATGTTTGTTTATTTATTTATTTATTTATTTATTTATTTATGTATTTATTAGATATACGTCCACTGTAGCTGTCTTCAGACACTCCAGAAGAGGGTGTCTGATTCTGGAGAATCAATATCCATCTTATGGTCTGCATATGATGTACATAAACACAGCCTCACATATACTTCTAAAAATTTAAAGAAGGGTGGGGCCACTCTAAAAGCTCAACAATTAACAGCATTGTCTCCTCTTCCAGAGTACCTGGGATCAACTACCAGCAACTATATGGTGGCCCATCTCCAGTTCCAGGGGATTAGACAGACAGACATACAGAGAGTGATAAGGATGGCAGGCCTGCCTGGTCTTTCTTTCTTTCTTATCCTTTTTAAAAATATGTTTATTTATTTATTTATGTATTTATTAGATATAAGTACAATGTAGCTGTCTTCAGACACTCCAGAAGAGGGTGTCAGATTCTGGAGAATCTAAATTCCTCTTATGGTCTTCATATGATGTACATAAACAAGGCCTCACATATACTTCTAAAAATTTAAAGATGTGTGGGGACATTGAGAGGGCTCAACAATTAACAGCATTGTCTCCTCTTTCAGAGAACCTGGGATAAACTACCAGCACCTTATGGTGGCCCATCTCCAGTTCCAGTGGATCAGACAGACAGACAGACAGAGAGACAGAGATAAGGATGGAAGGCCTGCCTGGTCTTTCTTTATTTCTTATACTTTTTAAAAAATGTTTATTTATTTATTTATTTATTTTTATTTATTTATGTATTTATTAGATATAAGTACACTGTAGCCGTCTTCAGACACTCCAGAAGAGGGTGTCAGATTCTGGAGAATCTAAATCCCTCTTATGATTTGAATATGATGTACATAAACACAGCCTCACATATACTTCTAAATATTTAAAGAAGTGTGCGGCCACTGAAAGGGCTCAACAATTAAGAGCATTGTCTCCTCTTCCAGAGAACTTGGGATCAACTACCAGCACCTACAAGGTGGCCCATCTCCAGTTCCAGGGGATCAGACAGACAGGCAGACAGAGATAAGGATGGCAGGCCTGCCTGGTCTTTCTTTCTTTCTTATCCTTTTTAAAAAATATTTATTTATTTATTTATTTATTTATTTATTTATTTATTTATTTATTTCTTAGATATAAGTACACTGTAGCTTTCTTTAGACACTCCAGAGGAGGGTGTCAGATTCTGGAGAATGTAAATCCCTCTTATGGTCTGCATATGATGTACATAAACACAGCCTCACATATACTGAGCTGAGGTGTCACAGGCCAACTTCTGGAATTTCTGAGTACCACCTAGATAGAGAAAAGCTATGCTGTGGTTGCTTAATTTATGTATTTTATTATTTCTATTTGTTGTTTTGTTTTATTTTATTTGTTTTTAGAGAAGTCCTCAGTCTGTAGCTCTGGCTGACCCAGGACTGCCTACTTGTGTTAATTAGGGTTTCACAGCTGAGAACAGACACCAAGAGCAACGTAAGGCTTAGAAAACCCTACATTCAGTGGTGGCTCAAGCTCTTAATGAGAGCACTCTGTAGGCAGAGGCAGTCAGTTTCTGAGTTTGAGGCCACCCTGGTGAAAGACAGGGCTAGGGTAGTGGCTAGAGTGAGGAAAGAAAGAAAGGAAAGTTTATAATAAAAAGTTTTTATAAAAGTTTTATAAAAAGTGTTAACGTTTTTAAAAATTAAAAAAAAAAATACCAGATCACCATCACACAGCATTGGCTGTCTTCAGGTGTATCCTTTCAGCCTCCAAAACAAAAAACAATGGCTGGCTGTCTTCAGGTGTATCCTATTCTCCAGTCTTATTTCCAACCTTAGAGCTGGGCTGAGCTGCCTCATTATGTAATTGCAAACCTTCCTTGGTTTGTCTTTTCCATTTCTAAGACTAACAGGCCTTTTTCTATTTATTGAATATGCTCATGACTGTCCTTTAGATATAGTAAATATAACTGTTGCTTATAAAACTTGTTTTCTAGGAATTTTTAAAGGGCAATGGCAGAGTTTATTTATAAAAAAATATTTTGCATTTATTTATTTGTGTGAGTGATGAAGCTCAGGTCTTCAAACTCGTCAGGAGGTATGATTACCTCCCCTCTCTCTCAACCCCTCTCTCTCCTCTCTCAATGATTGTGTAAGAATGTTTTGCATGTGTATGCTGTGCCCACAGACTCCAGAACAGAGTATTAGATCCCCTGGAACTGGAGATGGGCCACCATATATAATACTGGTAATTGAGCACATTTTCTCTGGAAGAGGAGACAATGCTCTTAATTGTTGAGCCCTCTCTGTAGCCACATCTTTCTTTTTCTTTTTTTTTTTTTGAGTATATGTGAGGCTGTGTTTATATACATCATATGCAGACAATAAGAATGATTTAGATTCTTCAGAATCTGACACCCTCTTCTGGACTGTCTGAAGATAGCTACAGCATACTTAAATATAATAAATAAATAAATCTTTAAAAAGAAAAGGAAAAGTAAAAAAGAAAGAACAGGCCTGCCATATGCATGTTCATAGAGGAAAATGGAAGAGACCCCAATCTAACCTCAGCAGGGTGCTTCCTTCTGGATGGTAGCTCACAGTTTCATCCCAGCAAGACAGGCAAATCACTGAGTTCAAGGACAGTAAGGTTCAGGACAGCCAAGGTTAGGAAGGAAAAGGGTCTATGTTGAGAATACAAACCGACAAAACAACAACTAGGAAAAAGAAGTGACAGTGTAACTTGGGGTAGGGTACCAACAAGAGAAAGCTTTCTGTTACCACTTACAAACACCAGTAGCCTTGCACACTTCTGCCCAGGTCCCTGCCTTCCTTTCTAGGAATTCTAAGGATGCCAGGGGGTTGGGGAATCCAGATTAAATTTTTAAAAACAAAGACTTGGTCTTTGATGTCTATAGGAAGCCCTTCTCAGTGCCTTTAACTACCACTGAACTTTCAGGGCTGTGACTCAACTGTAACAAGGAACAGGGCTAAGAACCTGCAGCATTTGAAAACAACTATTTTTTTAAAGTGGGGGACACAAATCAGCAGTAGAACCCCTCAGGTTCAGCCATAATACTTGTTAGGGAAAGAGCCTCAATGTCCGGAGCTGAGGTCTCATTGGTGAACTGCTTCAAGCTCTGAGTATCATTGAAAGTAAGAAAAGATATCATGTGGTTGCTTAATTTATTTATTTTATTATTTCTATTTTTTGTTTTCTTTTGTTTTGTTTTAGAAAAGGCCTCAGTCTGTAGCTATGGCTGAACTAGGACAGACTACATGTGTTAATTAGGGTTTCACAGCTGAGAAACAGACCATACCTATGTAAGACTTAGAAAACCCAACAGACAGTGGTGGCTCGAGCTCTTGATGAGAGCACTCTGGAGGCAGAGGCAGTCAGTTTCTGAGTTCGAGGCCAGCCTGGTTAAAGACAGGGATAGGCAGGGCTAGGCAAGGCAGGGCTGGGCTAGGCTAGGCTAGGCAAGGGGCTGGGCTAGTCAAGGCAAGGGACTAGGCTAGGCTACTCAAGGGGCTAGGCAAGACAGACAGACAGAGAGAAAGACAGACAAGGATGGCAGGCCTGCCTGGTTTTTCTTTCTTTCTTATCCCTTTTAAAAAATGTTTGTTTATTTATTTATTTATTTATTTATTTATGTATGTATTTATTAGATATACTTACACTGTAGCTGTCTTCAGACACTCCAGAATAGGGTGTCAGATTCTGGAGAATCTATATCCCTCTTATGGTCTGCATATGATGTACATACACACAGCCTCACATTTACATCTAAAAATTTAAAGATGTGTGGGTCCAATGAAAGGGATCAACAATTAACAGCATTGTCTCCTCTTATAGAGAACCTGGGATCAACTACCAGCAACTATATGGTGGCCCATCTCCAGTTCCAGGGGATCAGACAGACAGACAGACATACAGACAGATAGAGTTAAGGATGGCAGGCCTACCTTGTCTTTCCTTCTTTCTTATCTTTTTAAAAAAATGTTTATTAATTTAAGTATGTATTTATTAGATATAAGTACACTGTAGCTGTCTTCAAACACGCCCGAAGAGGGTGTCAGATTCTGGAGAATCTATATCCCTCTTATGGTCTGCATATGATGTATATGAACACAGCCTCACATATACTTCTAAAAATTTAAAGATGGGTGGGGCCACTGAAAGGGCTCAACAATTAACAGCACTGACTCCTCTTCCAGAGAACCTGGGATCAACTACCAGCAATTATATGGTGGCCCATCTCCAGTTCCAGGGGATCAGACAGACAGACAGACAGACAAGGATGGCAGGCCTGCCTGGTCTCTCTTTCTTTATTATCCTTTTTAAAAAATGTTTATTTGTTTATTTATGAATTTATTAGATATAAGTACACTGTAGCTGTCTTCAGACACTCCAAAAGAGGGTGTCAGATTCTGGAGAATCTAAATCCCTCTTATGGTCTGCATATTCGGTACATAAACACAGCCTTGCATATACTTCTAAAAATTTAAAGATGGGTGGGGCCACTGAAAGGGCTCAACAATTAACAGCATTGTCTCCTCTTCCAGAGAACCTTGGATAAACTACCAGCAACTATATGGTGGCCCATCTCCAGTTCCAGGGTATCAGACAGACAGACAGACAGACAGAGATAAGGATGGAGGCCTGCCTGGTCTTTCTTTCTTTCTTATACTTTTAAAAAATGTTTATTTATTTATTTATTTATTTATTTATTTATTTATTAGATATAAGTACACTGTAGCTGTCTTCAGACTCTCCAGAAAAGGGTGTCAGATTCTGGAGAATCTATATCCCTCTTATGGTCTGCATATGATGTACATATGCACAGCCTCACATATACTTCTAAAAATTTAAAGATGGTTGGGGCCACTGAAAGGGCTCAACAATTAAGAGCATTGTCTTCTCTTCCAGAGGACCAGGGATCAACTACCAGCAACTATATTGTGGCCCATCTCCAGTTACAGGCGATCAGACAGACATATATACACACAGACAGACAATGATTACAGGCCTGCCTGGTTTTTCTTTCTTTCTTATACATTTTAAAAATGTTTATTTATATATATATATATATATTTATTAGATATAAGTACACTGTAGCTGTCTTCAGACACTTCAGAAGAGGGTGTCATATTCTGGAGAATCTAAATCCCTCTTATGGTCTGCATATGATATACATAAACACAGCCTCACATATATTTCTAAAAATTTAAAGAAGGGTGGGGCCACTCTAAAATCTCAACAATTAACAGCATTGTCTCCTCTTCCAGAGTACCTGGGATCAACTACCAGCAACTATATGGTGGCCCATCTCCAGTTCCAGGGGATCAGACAGACAGACATACAGACAGTGATAAGGATGGCAGGCCTGCCTGGTCTTTCTTTCTTTCTTATTCTTTTTTAAAAAATGTTTATTTATATATTTATTTATGTATTTATTAGATATATGTACACTGTAGCTGCTTTCAGACACTCCAGAAGAGGGTGTCAGATTCTGGAGAATCTAAATCCCTCTTATGGTCTGCATATGATGTACATAAACACAGCCTCATTTATACTTCTAAAAATTTAAAGAAGGTTGGGGCCACTCTAAAAGCTCAACAATTAACAGCATTGTCTCCTCTTCCAGAGTACCTGAGGTCAAATACCAGCAACTATATGGTGGCCCATCTCCAGTACCAGGGGATCAGACAGACAGACATACAGACAGTGATAAGGATGGCAGGCCTGCGTGGTCTTTCTTTCTTTCTTTCTTATCCTTTTTTAAAAAATGTTTATTTATATATTTATTTATGTATTTATTAGATATATGTACACTGTAGCTGTCTTCAGACACTCCAGAGAGGGTGTCAGATTCTGGAGAATCTAAATCCCTCTTATGGTCTGCATATTTGGTACATAAACACAGCCTCGCATATACTTCTAAAAATTTAAAGATGGGTGGGGCCACTGAGAGGGCTCAACAATTAACAGCATTGTCTCCTCTTTCAGAGAACCTGGGATAAACTACCAGCACCTTATGGTGGCCCATCTCCAGTTCCAGAGGATCAGACAGACAGACAGACAGAGAGACAGGGATATGGATGGCAGGCCTGCCTGGTTTCTTTATTTCTTATACTTTTTAAAAAATGTTTATTTATTTATTTATTTATTTATTTATTTATGTATTTATTAGATATAAGTACATTGTAGCCGTCTTCAGACACTCCAGCAGAGGGTGTCAGATTCTAGAGAATCTAAATCCCTCTTATGGTCTGAATATGATGTACATAAACACAGCCTCACATATACCTCTAAATATTAAAAATAGGTGGGGCCACTGAAAGGACTCAACAATTAACAGCATTGTCTCCTCTTCCAGAGAACCTGGGATCAACTACCAGCACCTAAAAGGTGGCCCATCTCCAGTTCCAGGGGATCAGACAGACAGACAGACAGACAGAGATAAGGAGGGCAGACCTGCCTGGTTTTTCTTTCTTTCTTATCCTTTTAACATAATGTTTATTTATTTATTTATTTATTTATTTATTTATTTATTTATTTATTAGATATAAGTACACTGTAGTTGTCTTCAGACACTCCAGAAGAGGGTGTCAGATTCTGGAGAATCTAAATCCCTCTTATGGTCTGCATATGATGTACGTAAACACAGCCTAACATATACTTCTAAAAATTTAAAGATAGGTGGAGCCACTGAAAGGGCTCAACAATTAACAGCATTGTCTCTTCTTCCAGAGAATCTGGGAACAACTACCAGCACCTAAAAGGTGGCCCATCTCCATTTCCAGGGGATCAGACTGACAGACAGACTGACAGAGGTAAGGATGGAGGCCTGCCTGGTCTTTCTTTCTTTCTTATACTTTTAAAAAAATGTTTATTTATTTATTTATTTATTTATTTATTTATTTATGTATTTATTAGATATAGTACACTGTAGCTGTCTTCAGACACTCTAGAAGAGGGTGTCATATTCTGGAGAATCTAAATCGCTCTTATGGTCTGCATATGATGTACATAAACACAGCCTCACATATACTTCTAAATATTTAAAGATGGGTGGGCCCACTGAAAGGGCTCAACAATTAACACCATTGTCTCCTCTTCCAGAGAACGTGGGATCAACTACCAGCAACTATGTGGTGGCCCATCTCAAGTTGCAGGGGATCAGACAGACAGACAGACAGACAGAGATAAGGATGGCAGGCCTGCCTGATTTTTCTTTCTTTCTTATCCTTTTTAAAATTGTTTATTTATTTATTTATTCATTAATTAATTAATTTATTTATTTATTTATGTATTTATTAGATATAAATACACTGTAGCTGTCTTCAGACTCTCCAGAAGAGGGTGTCAGATTCTGGAGAATCTATATCCCTCTTATGGTCTGCATATGATGTACATAAACACAGCCTCACATATACTTCTAAAAATTTAAAGATGGTTGGGGCCACTGAAAGGGCTCAACAATTAACAGCATTGTCTCCTCTTCCAGAGGACCTGGGATCAACTATCAGCAACTATATTGTGGCCCATCTCCAGTTCCAGGCGATCAGACAGACATACATACAGACAGACAGACAAGGATTGCAGGCCTGCCTGGTTTTTCTTTCTTCTTATACATTTTAAAAATGTTTATTTATTTATATATATATTTATTAGATATAAGTACACTTTAGCTGTCTTCAGACACTTCAGAAGAGGGTGTCATATTCTGGAGAATCTAAATCCCTCTTATGGACTGCATATGATGTACATAAACACAGCCTCACATATACTTCTAAAAATTTAAAGAAGGGTGGGGCCACTCTAAAAGCTCAACAATTAACAGCATTGTCTCCTCTTCCTGAGTACCTGGGATCAACTACCAGCAACTATATGGTGGCCCATCTCCAGTTCCAGAGGATCCGACAGACAGACATACAGACAGTGATAAGGATGGCAGGCCTGCCTGGTCTTTCTTTCTTTCTTATCCTTTTTAAAAAAATGTTTATTTATATATTTATTTATGTATTTATTAGATATAAGTACACTGTAGCTGTCTTCAGACACCCCAGAAGAGGGTGTCAGATTCTGGAGAATCTAAATCCCTCTTATGGTCTGTATATGATGTACATAAACAAAGCCTAACATATACTTCTAAAAATTTAAAGATGTGTGGGGCCACTGAGAGGGCTCAACAATTAACAGCATTTTTTCCTCTTTCAGAGAACCTGGGATAAACTACCAGCACCTTATGGTGGACCATCTCCAGTTCCAGTGGATCAGACAGACAGACAGACAGACAGACAGAGAGACAGAGATAAGGATGGCAGGTCTGCCTGGTCTTTCTTTATTTCTTATACTTTTTAAAAAATGTTTATTTATTTATTTATTTATTTATTTATTTATGTATTTATTAGATATAAGTACACTGTAGCCGTCTTCAGACACTCCAGAAGAGGGTGTCAGATTCTAGAGAATCTAAATCACTCTTATGGTCTGAATATGATGTACATAAACACAGCCTCACATATACTTCTAAAAATTATAAATAGGTGGGGCCACTGAAAGGACTCAACAATTAACAGCATTGTCTCCTCTTCCAGAGAACCTGGGATCAACTACCAGCACCTAAAAGGTGGCCCATCTCCAGTTCCAGGGGATCAGACAGACAGACAGACAGTGATAAGGATGGCAGGCCTGCCTGGTCTATTTTTCTTTCTTATCCTTTTTTAAAAAAATGTTTATATTTATTTATTTATTTATTTATTTATTTATTTATTTATTTATTTATTTATTATTAGATATAAGTACACTGTAGCTGTTCAGACACTCCAGAAGAGGGTGTCAGATTCTGGAGAATCTAAATCCCTCTTATGGTCTGCATATGATGTACATAAACACAGCCTCACATATACTTCTAAAAATTAAAGATGGGTGGGGCCACTCTAAAAGCTCAACAATTAACAGCATTGTCTCCTCTTCCAGAGTACCTGGGATCAACTACCAGCAACTATATGGTGGCCCATCTCCAGTTCCAGGGGATCAGACAGACAGACATACAGACAGTGATAAGGATGGCAGGCCTGCATGGTCATTCTTTCTTTCTTATCCTTTTCAAAAAAAATGTTTATTTATATATTTATTTATGTATTTATTAGATATAAGTACACTGTAGCTGTCTTCAGACACCCCAGAAGAGGCTGTCAGATTCTGGAGAAACTAAATCCCTCTTATGGTCTGCATATGATGTACATAAACACAGCCTCACATATACTTCTAAAAATTTAAAGATGTGTGGGGCCAATGAGAGGGCTCAACAAGTAACAGCATTGTCTCCTCTTTCAGTGAACCTGGGATAAACTACCAGCACCTTATGGTGGCCCATCTCCATTTCCAGTGGATCAGACAGACAGACAGACAGACAGAGAGACAGAGATAAGGATGGCAGGTCTGCCTGGTCTTTCTTTATTTCTTATACTTTTTAAAAAGTGTTTATTTATTTATTTATTTATTTATTTATTTATTTATTTATTAGATATAAGTACACTGTAGCCGTCTTCAGACACTCCAGAAGAGGGTGTCAGATTCTAGAGAATCTAAATCCCTCTTATGGTCTGAATATGATGTACATAAACACAGCCTCACATATACTTCTAAAAATTATAAATAGGTGGGGCCACTGAAAGCACTCAACAATTAACAGCATTGTCTCCTCTTCCAGAGAACCTGGGATCAACTACCAGCACCTAAAAGGTGGCCCATCTCCAGTTCCAGGGGATCAGACAGACAGAGAGACAGACAGTGATAAGGATGGCAGGCCTGCCTGGTCTTTCTTTCTTATTCTTTTTTTAAAAAAATGTTTATTTATTTATTTATTTATTTATTTATTTATTTATTTATTATTTGATATAAGTACACTGTAGCTGTTCAGACACTCCAGAAGAGAGTGTCATATTCTGGAGAATCTAAATCCCACTTATGGTATGCATATGATGTACATAAACACAGCCTCACATATACTTCTAAAAATTTAAAGAAGGGTGGGGCCACTCTAAAAGCTCAACAATTAACAGCATTGTCTCCTCTTCCAGAGTACCTGGGATCAACTACCAGCAACTATATGGTGGCCCATCTCCAGTTTCAGGGGATCAGACAGACAGACATACAGACAGTGATAAGGATGGCAGGCCTGCCTGGTCTTTCTTTCTTTCTTATCCTTTTAAAAAAATGTTTATTTATAAATTTATTTATGTATTTATTAGATATATGTACACTGTAGCTGCTTTCAGACACTCCAGAAGAGGGTGTCAGATTCTGGAGAATCTAAATCCCTCTTATGGTCTGCATATGATGTACATAAACACAGCCTCGCATATACTTCTAAAAATTTAAAGATGTGTGGGGCCACTGAGAGGGCTCAACAATTAACAGCATTGTCTCCTCTTTCAGAGAACCTGGGATAAACGACCAGCACCTTATGGTGGCCCATCTCCATTTCCAGTGGATCAGACAGACAGACAGACAGACAGAGAGACAGAGAAAGGATGGCAGGCCTGCCTGGTCTTTCTTTATTTCTTATACTTTTTAAAAATTGTTTATTTATATATTTATTTATTTATTTATTTATGTATGTATTTATTCGATATAAGTACACTGTAGCCGTCTTCAGACACTCCAGAAGAGGGTGTCAGATTCTAGAGAATCTAAATCCCTCTTATGGTCTGAATATGATGTACATAAACACAGCCTCACATATACGTCTAAAAATTATAAATAGGTGGGGCCACTGAAAGGACTCAACAATTAACAGCATTGTCTCCTCTTCCAGAGAACCTGGGATCAACTACCAGCACCTAAAAGGTGGCCCATCTCCAGTTCCAGGGGATCAGACAGACAGACAGACAGACAGTGATAAGGATGGCAGGCCTGCCTGGTCTTTCTTTCTTTCTTATCCTTTTTTTAAAAAAATGTTTATTTATTTATTTATTTATTTATTTATTTATTTATTTATTATTAGATACAAGTACACTGTAGCTGTTCAGACACTCCAGAAGAGGGTGTCAGATTCTGGAGAATCTAAATCCCTCTTATGGTCTGCATATGATGTACATAAACACAGCCTCACATATAATTCTAAAAATTTAAAGAAGGGTTGGGCCACTCTAAAAGCTCAACAATTAACAGCATTGTCTCCTCTTCCAGAGTACTTGGGATCAGCTACCAGCGACTATATGGTGGCCCATCTCCAGTTCCAGGGGATCAGACAGACAGACATACAGACAGTGATAAGGATGGCAGGCCTGCCTGGTCATTCTTTCTTTCTTATCCTTTTCAAAAAAATATTTATTTATATATTTATTTATGTATTTATTAGACATAAGTACACTGTAGCTGTCTTCAGACACCCCAGAAGAGGGTGTCAGATTCTGGAGAATCTAAATCCCTCTTATGGTCTGCATATGATGTACATAAACACAGCCTCACATATACTTCTAAAAATTTAAAGATGTGTGGGGCCAATGAGAGGGCTCAACAAGTAACAGCATTGTCTCCTCTTTCAGAGAACCTGGGATAAACTACCAGCACCTTATGGTGGCCCATCTCCAGTTCCAGTGGATCAGACAGACAGACAGACAGACAGAGAGACAGAGATAAGGATGGCAGGCCTGCCTGGTCTTTCTTTATTTCTTATACTTTTTAAAAAGTGTTTATTTATTTATTTATTTATTTATTTATTTATTTATTTATTAGATATAAGTACACTGTAGCCGTCTTCAGACACTCCAGAAGAGGGTGTCAGATTCTAGAGAATCTAAATCCCTCTTATGGTCTGAATATGATGTACATAAACACAGCCTCACATATACTTCTAAAAATTATAAATAGGTGGGGCCACTGAAAGCACTCAACAATTAACAGCATTGTCTCCTCTTCCAGAGAACCTGGGATCAACTACCAGCACCTAATAGGTGGCCCATCTCCAGTTCAAGGGGATCAGACAGACAGAGAGACAGACAGTGATAAGGATGGCAGGCCTGCCTGGTCTTTCTTTCTTATCCTTTTTTTAAAAAAATGTTTATTTATTTATTTATTTATTTATTTATTTATTATTAGATATAAGTACACTGTAGCTGTTCAGACACTCCAGAAGAGAGTGTCATATTCTGGAGAATCTAAATCCCACTTATGGTATGCATATGATGTACATAAACACAGCCTCACATATACTTCTAAAAATTTAAAGAAGGGTAGGGCCACTCTAAAAGCTCAACAATTAACAGCATTGTCTCCTCTTCCAGAGTACCTGGGATCAACTACCAGCAACTATATGGTGGCCCATCTCCAGTTCCAGGGGATCAGACAGACAGACATACAGACAGTGATAAGGATGGCAGGCCTGCCTGGTCTTTCTTTCTTTCTTATCCTTTTTAAAAAAATGTTTATTTATATATTTATTTATGTATTTATTAGATATATGTACACTGTAGCTGCTTTCATACACTCCAGAAGAGGGTGTCAGATTCTAGAGAATCTAAATCCCTCTTATGGTCTGCATATGATGTACATAAACACAGCCTCGCATATACTTCTAAAAATTTAAGATGTGTGGGGCCACTGAGAGGGCTCAACAATTAACAGCATTGTCGCCTCTTTCAGAGAACCTGGGATAAACGACCAGCACCTTATGGTGGCCCATCTCCATTTCCAGTGGATCAGACAGACAGACAGACAGACAGAGAGACAGAGAAAGGATGGCAGGCCTGCCTGGTCTTTCTTTATTTCTTATACTTTTTAAAAATTGTTTATTTATATATTTATTTATTTATTTATTTATTTATTTATTTATTTATGTATTTATTCGATATAAGTACACTGTAGCCGTCTTCAGACACTCCAGAAGAGGGTGTCAGATTCTAGAGAATCTAAATCCCTCTTATGGTCTGAATATGATGTACATAAACACAGCCTCACATATACGTCTAAAAATTATAAATAGGTGGGGCCACTGAAAGGACTCAACAATTAACAGCATTGTCTCCTCTTCCAGAGAACCTGGGATCAACTACCAGCACCTAAAAGGTGGCCCATCTCCAGTTCCAGGGGATCAGACAGACAGACAGACAGACAGTGATAAGGATGGCAGCCCTGCCTGGTCTTTCTTTCTTTCTTATCCTTTTTTTAAAAAAATGTTTATTTATTTATTTATTTATTTATTTATTTATTTATTATTAGATATAAGTACACTGTAGCTGTTCAGACACTCCAGAAGAGGGTGTCAGATTCTGGAGAATCTAAATCCCTCTTATGGTCTGCATATGATGTACATAAACACAGCCTCACATATAATTCTAAAAATTTAAAGAAGGGTTGGGCCACTCTAAAAGCTCAACAATTAACAGCATTGTCTCCTCTTCCAGAGTACTTGGGATCAGCTACCAGCGACTATATGGTGGCCCATCTCAAGTTCCAGGGGATCAGACAGACAGACATACAGACAGTGATAAGGATGGCAGGCCTGCCTGGTCATTCTTTCTTTCTTATCTTTTTCAAAAAAATATTTATTTATATATTTATTTATGTATTTATTAGACATAAGTACACTGTAGCTGTCTTCAGACACCCCAGAAGAGGGTGTCAGATTCTGGAGAATCTAAATCCCTCTTATGGTCTGCATATGATGTACATAAACACAGCCTCACATATACTTCTAAAAATTTAAAGATGTGTGGGGCCAATGAGAGGGCTCAACAAGTAACAGCATTGTCTCCTCTTTCAGAGAACCTGGGATAAACTACCAGCACCTTATGGTGGCCCATCTCCAGTTCCAGTGGATCAGACAGACAGACAGACAGACAGAGAGACAGAGATAAGGATGGCAGGCCTGCCTGGTCTTTCTTTATTTCTTATACTTTTTAAAAAATGTTAATTTATTTATTTATTTATTTATTTATTTATGTATTTATTAGATATAAGTACACTGTAGCCGTCTTCAGACACTCCAGAAGAGGGTGTCAGATTCTAGAGAATCTAAATCCCTCTTATGGTCTGAATATGATGTACATAAACACAGCCTCACATATACTTCTAAAAATTTAAAGATGTGTGGGGCCAATGAGAGGGCTCAACAAGTAACAGCATTATCTCCTCTTTCAGAGAACCTGGGATAAACTACCAGCACCTTATGGTGGCCCATCTCCAGTTCCAGTGGATCAGACAGACAGACAGACAGACAGAGAGACAGAGATAAGGATGGCAGGCCTGCCTGGTCTTTCTTTATTTCTTATACTTTTTAAAAAGTGTTTATTTATTTATTTATTTATTTATTTATTTATTAGATATAAGTACACTGTAGCCGTCTTCAGACACTCCAGAAGAGGGTGTCAGATTCTAGAGAATCTAAATCCCTCTTATGGTCTGAATATGATGTACATAAACACAGCCTCACATATACTTCTAAAAATTATAAATAGGTGGGGCCACTGAAAGCACTCAACAATTAACAGCATTGTCTCCTCTTCCAGAGAACCTGGGATCAACTACCAGCACCTAATAGGTGGCCCATCTCCAGTTCCAGGGGATCAGACAGACAGAGAGACAGACAGTGATAAGGATGGCAGGCCTGCCTGGTCTTTCTTTCTTATCCTTTTTTTAAAAAAATGTTTATTTATTTATTTATTTATTTATTTATTTATTTATTTATTATTAGATATAAGTACACTGTAGCTGTTCAGACACTCCAGAAGAGAGTGTCATATTCTGGAGAATCTAAATCCCACTTATGGTATGCATATGATGTACATAAACACAGCCTCACATATACTTCTAAAAATTTAAAGAAGGGTGGGGCCACTCTAAAAGCTCAACAATTAACAGCATTGTCTCCTCTTCCAGAGTACCTGGGATCAACTACCAGCAACTATATGGTGGCCCATCTCCAGTTCCAGGGGATCAGACAGAGAGACATACAGACAGTGATAAGGATGGCAGGCCTGCCTGGTCTTTCTTTCTTTCTTATCCTTTTTAAAAAAATGTTTATTTATATATTTATTTATGTATTTATTAGATATATGTACACTGTAGCTGCTTTCATACACTCCAGAAGAGGGTGTCAGATTCTAGAGAATCTAAATCCCTCTTATGGTCTGCATATGATGTACATAAACACAGCCTCGCATATACTTCTAAAATTTAAAGATGTGTGGGGCCACTGAGAGGGCTCAACAATTAACAGCATTGTCGCCTCTTTCAGAGAACCTGGGATAAACTACCAGCACCTTATGGTGGCCCATCTCCAGTTCCAGTGGATCAGACAGACAGACAGACATACAGAGAGACAGAGATAAGGATGGCAGGTCTGCCTGGTCTTTCTTTATTTCTTATACTTTTTAAAAAATGTTTATTTATTTATTTATTTATTTATTTATTTATTTATTTATTTATTAGATATAAGTACATTGTAGCCGTCTTCAGACACTCCAGAAGAGGGTGTCAGATTCTAGAGAATCTAAATCCCTCTTATGGTCTGAATATGATGTACATAAACACAGCCTCACATATACTTCTAAAAATTATAAATAGGTGGGGCCACTGAAAGGACTCAACAATTAAGAGCATTGTCTCCTCTTCCAGAGTACCTGGGATCAACTACCAGCACCTAAAAGGTGGCCCATCTCCAGTTCCAGGGGATCAGACAGACAGACAGACAGACAGTGATAAGGATGGCAGGCCTGCCTGGTCTTTCTTTCTTTCTTATCCTTTTTTAAAAAAAATGTTTATTTATTTATATATTTATTTATTTATTTATTTATTTATTTATTTATTTATTTATTTATTTATTAGATATAAGTACACTGTAGCTGTTCAGACACTCCACAAGAGGGTGTCAGATTCCGGAGAATCTAAATCCCTCTTATGGTCTTCATATGATGTACATAAACACAGCCTCACATATAATTCTAAAAATTTAAAGAAGGGTTGGGCCACTCTAAAAGCTCAACAATTAACAGCATTGTCTCCTCTTCCAGAGTACTTGGGATCAGCTACCAGCAACTATATGGTGGCCCATCTCCAGTTCCAGGGGATCATACAGACAGACATACAGACAGTGATAAGGATGGCAGGCCTGCCTGGTCATTCTTTCTTTCTTATCCTTTTCAAAAAAATGTTTATTTATATATTTATTTATGTATTTATTAGATATAAGTACACTGTAGCTGTCTTCAGACACCCCAGAAGAGGGTGTCAGATTCTGGAGAATCTAAATCCCTCTTATGGTCTGCATATGATGTACATAAACACAGCCTCACATATACTTCTAAAAATTTAAAGATGTGTGGGGCCAATGAGAGGGCTCAACAAGTAACAGCATTATCTCCTCTTTCAGAGAACCTGGGATAAACTACCAGCACCTTATGGTGGCCCATCTCCAGTTCCAGTGGATCAGACAGACAGACAGACAGACAGAAAGACAGAGATAAGGATGGCAGGCCTGCCTGGTCTTTCTTTATTTCTTATACTTTTTAAAAATTGTTTATTTATTTATTTATTTATTTATTTATTTATTTATTTATTTATTAGATATAAGTACACTGTAGCCGTCTTCAGACACTCCAGAAGAGGGTGTCAGATTCTAGAGAATCTAAATCCCTCTTATGGTCTGAATATGATGTACATAAACACAGCGTCACATATACTTCTAAAAATTATAAATAGGTGGGGCCACTGAAAGGACTCAACAATTAACAGCATTGTCTCCTCTTCCAGAGAACCTGGGATCAACTACCAGCACCTAAAAGGTGGCCCATCTCCAGTTCCAGGGGATCAGACAGACAGACAGACAGACAGTGATAAGGATGGCAGGCCTGCCTGGTCTTTCTTTCTTTCTTATCCTTTTTTTAAAAAAATGTTCGTTTATTTATTTATTTATTTATTTATTTATTTATTTATTTATTTATTAGATATAAGTACACTGTAGCTGTTCAGACACTCCAGAAGAGGGTGTCAGATTCTGGAGAATCTAAATCCTTCTTATGGTCTGCATATGATGTACATAAACACATCCTCACATATACTTCTAAAAATTTAAAGAAGGGTGGGGCCACTCTAAAAGCTCAACAATTAACAGCATTGTCTCCTCTTCCAGAGTACCTGGGATCAACTACCAGCAACTATATGGTGGCCCATCTCCAGTTCCAGGGGATCAGACAGACAGACATACAGACAGTGATAAGGATGGCAGGCCTGCCTGGTCTTTCTTTCTTTCTTATCCTTTTAAAAAAATGTTTATTTAAATTTTTATGTATGTATTTATTAGATATATGTACACTGTAGCTGTCTTCAGACACTCCAGAAGAGGGTGTCAGATTCTGGAGAATCTAAATCTCTCTTATGGTCTGCATATTCGGTACATAAACACAGCCTCGCATATACTTCTAAAAATTTAAAGATGTGTGGGGCCACTGAGAGGGCTCAACAATTAACAGCATTGTCTCCTCTTTCAGAGAACCTGGGATAAACTACCAGCACCTTATGTTGGCCCATCTCCAGTTCCAGGGGATCAGACAGACAGACAGACAGAGAGACAGAGAGATGGATGGCAGGCCTGCCTGGTCTTTCTTTATTTCTTATATTTTAAAAAAATGTTTATATTTTATTTATTTATTTATTTATTTATTTATTTATGTATTTATTAGATATAAGTACACTGTAGCCGTCTTCAGACACTCCAGAAGAGGGTGTCAGATTCTAGAGAATCTAAATCCCTCTTATGGTCTGAATATGATGTACATAAACACAGCCTCACATATACTTCTAAAAATTATAAATAGGTGGGGCCACTGAATGGACTCAACAATTAACAGCATTGTCTCCTCTTCCAGAGAACCTGGGATCAACTACCAGCACCTAAAAGGTGGCCCATCTCCAGTTCCAGGGGATCAGACAGAAAGACAGACAGACAGTGATAAGGATGGCAGGCCTGCCTGGTCTTTCTTTCTTTCTTATCCTTTTTTTAAAAAAATGTTCGTTTATTTATTTATTTATTTATTTATTTATTTATTTATATATGTAATTATTAGATATAAGTACACTGTAGCTGTTCAGACACTCCAGAAGAGGGTATCAGATTCTAGAGAATCTAAATCCCTCTTATGGTCTGAATATGATGTACATAAACACAGCCTCACATATACTTCTAAAAATTATAAATAGGTGGGGCCACTGAAAGGATCAACAATTAACAGCATTGTCTCCTCTTCCAGAGAACCTGGGATCAACTACCAGCACCTAAAAGGTGGCCCATCTCCAGTTCCAGGGGATCAGACAGAAAGACAGACAGACAGTAATAAGGATGGAAGGCCTGCCTGGTCTTTCTTTCTTTCTTATCCTTTTTTTAAAAAAATGTTCGTTTATTTATTTATTTATTTATTTATTTATTTATTTATGTATGTATTTATTAGATATATGTACACTGTAGCTGCTTTCAGACACTCCAGAAGAGGGTGTCAGATTCTGGAGAATCTAAATCCCTCTTATGGTCTGCATATGATGTACATAAACACAGCCTCGCATATACTTCTAAAAATGTAAAGATGTGTGGGGCCACTGAGAGGGCTCAACAATTAACAGCATTGTCTCCTCTTTCAGAGAACCTGGGATAAACTACCAGCACCTTATGGTGGCCCATCTCCAGTTCCAGTGGATCAGACAGACAGACAGACAGACAGAGAGACAGAGATAAGGATGGCAGGCCTGCCTGGTCTTTCTTTATTTCTTATACTTTTTAAAAAATGTTAATTTATTTATTTATTTATTTATTTATTTATGTATTTATTAGATATAAGTACACTGTAGCCGTCTTCAGACACTCCAGAAGAGGGTGTCAGATTCTAGAGAATCTAAATCCCTCTTATGGTCTGAATATGATGTACATAAACACAGCCTCACATATACTTCTAAAAATTATAAATAGGTGGGGCCACTGAAAGGACTCAACAATTAACAGCATTGTCTCCTCTTCCAGAGAAACTGGGATCAACTACCAGCACCTAAAATGTGGCCCATCTCCAGTTCCAGGGGATCAGACAGACAGGCAGACAGACAGTGATAAGGATTTCAGGCCTGCCTGGTGTTTCTTTCTTTCTTATCCTTTTTAAAAAAAAAATGTTTGTTTATTTATTTATTTATTCATTTATTTATTTATTTATTATTAGATATAAGTACACTGTAGCTGTTCAGACACTCCAGAAGAGGGTGTCAGATTCTGGAGAATCTAAATCCCTCTTATGGTCTGCATATGATGTACATAAACACAGCCTCACATATACTTTCAAAAATTTAAAGAAGGGTGGGGCCACTCTAAAAGCTCAACAATTAACAGCATTGTCTCCTCTTCCAGAGGACCTGGGATCAACTACCAGCAACTATATGGTGGCCCATCTCCAGTTCCAGGGGATCAGACAGACAGACATACAGACAGTGATAAGGATGGCAGGCCTGCCTGGACTTTCTTTCTTTATTATTTTTTTTAAAAAAATGTTTATTTATATATTTATTTATGTATTTATTAGATATATGTACACTGTAGCTGTCTTCAGACACTCCAGAAGAGGGTGTCAGATTCTGGAGAATCTAAATCCCTCTTATGGTCTGCATATTCGGTACATAAACACAGCCTTGCATATACTTCTAAAAATTTAAAGATGGGTGGGGCCACTGAGAGGGCTCAACAATTAACAGCATTGTCTCCTCTTTCAGAGAACCTGGGATAAACTACCAGCACCTTATGGTGGCCCATCTCCAGTTCCAGGGGATAAGACTGACAGACAGACAGAGAAACAGAGATATGGATGGCAGGCCTGCCTGGTCTTTCTTTATTTCTTATACTTTTTAAAAAATGTTTATTTATTTATTTATTTATTTATTTATGTATTTATTAGATATAAGTACACTGTAGCGGTCTTCAGACACTCCAGAAGAGGGTGTCAGATTCTAGAGAATCTAAATCCCTCTTATGATCTGAATATGATGTACATAAACACAGCCTCACATATACTTCTAAAAATTATAAATAGGTGGGGCCACTGAAAAGACTCAACCATTAACAGCATTGTCTCCTCTTCCAGAGAACCTGGGATCAACTACCAGCACCTAAAAGGTGGCCCATCTCCAGTTCCAGGGGATCAGACAGACAGACAGACAGACAGTGATAAGGATGGCAGGCCTGCCTGGTCTTTCTTTCTTTCTTATCCTTTTTTTAAAAAAATGTTTATTTATTTATTTATTTATTTATTTATTTATTTATTTATTATTAGATATAAGTACACTGTAGCTGTTCAGACACTCCAGAAGAGGGTGTCAGATTCTGGAGAATCTAAATCCCTCTTATAGTCTGCATATGATGTAAATAAACACAGCCTCACATATACTTCTAAAAATTTAAAGAATGGTGGGTCCACTCTAAAAGCTCAACAATTAACAGCATTGTCTCCTCTTCCAGAGTACCTAGGATCAACTACCAGCAACTATATGGTGGCCCATCTCCAGTTCCAGGGGATCAGACAGACAGACAGACTGACAGACAGTGATAAGGATGGCAGGCCTGCCTGGTCTTTCTTTCTTTCTTATCCTTTTTAAAAAAAAGTTTATTTACATATTTATTTATGTATTTATTAGATATAAGTACACCGTAGCTGTCTTCAGAAACTCCAGAAGAGGGTGTCAGATTCTGGAGAATCTAAATGCCTTTTATGGTCTGCATATGATGTACATAAACACATCCTCACATATACTTCTAAAAATTTAAAGCTGTGTGGGGCCACTGAAAGGGCTCAACAATTAACAGCATTGTCTCCTCTTTCAGAGAACCTGGGATAAACTACCAGCACCTTATGGTGGCCCATCTCCAGTTCCAGTGGATCAGACAGACAGACAGACATACAGACAGATAGAGTTAAGGATGGCAGGCCTACCTTGTCTTTCCTTCTTTCTTATCCTTTTAAAAAAATGTTTATTAATTATGTATGTATTTATTAGATATAAGTAAACTGTAGCTGTCTTCAAACACTCCCGAAGAGGGTGTCAGATTCTCGAGAATCTATATCCCTCTTATGGTCTGCATATGATGTACATGAACACAGCCTCACATATACTTCTAAAAATTTAAAGATGGGTGGGGCCACTGAAAGGGCTCAACAATTAACAGCACTGACTCCTCTTCCAGAGAACCTGGGATCAACTACCAGCAATTATATAGTGGCCCATCTCCAGTTCCATGGGATCAGACAGACAGACAGACAGACAAGGATGGCAGGCCTGCCAGGTCTTTCTTTATTTCTTATACTTTTAAAAAAATGTTTGTTTATTTATTTATTTATTTATTTATTTATTTATTTATTTATTTATTAGATATAAGTACACTGTAGCCGTCTTCAGACACTCCAGAAGAGGGTGTCATATTCTGGAGAATCTAAATCCCTCTTATGGTTTGAATATGATGTACATAAACACAGCCTCACATATACTTCTAAAAATTAAAAATGGGTGGGGCCACTGAAAGGGCTCAACAATTAACAGCATTGTCTCCTCTTCCAGAAAACCTGGGATCAACTACCTGCACCTACAAGGTGGCCCATCTCCAGTTCCAGGGGATCAGACAGACAGACAGACAGAGATAAGGATGGCAGGCCTGCCTGGTCTTTCTTTCTTTCTTATCCTTTTTAAAAAATATTTATTTATTTATTTATTTATTTATGTATTTCTTAGATATAAGTACACTGTAGCTTTCTTTAGACACTCCAGAGGAGGGTGTCAGATTCTGGTAATGTAAATCCCTCTTATGGTCTGCATATGATGTACATAAACACAGCCTCACATATACTGAGCTGAGGTGTCACAGGCCAACTGCTGGAATTTCTGAGTACCACCTAGATAGAGAAAAGCTATGCTGTGGATGCTTAATTTATGTATTTTATTATTTCTATTTGTTGTTTTGTTTTGTTTTATTTGTTTTTAGAGAAGTCCTCAGTCTGTAGCTCTGACTGACCCAGGACTGCCTACTTGTGTTAAATAGGGTTTCACAGCTGAGAACAGACACCAAGAGCAAGGTAAGGCTTAGAAAACCCTACATTCAGTGGTGGCTCAAGCTCTTAATGAGAGCACTCTGTAGGCAGAGACAGTTAGTTTCTGAGTTCGAGGCCACCCTGGTGAAAGACAGGGCTAGGGTAGGGGCTAGGGTAAGGAAAGAAAGGAAGGAAGAAAGAAAGAAAGAAAAGTTTATAATAAAAAGTTTTTATAAAAGTTTTATAAAAAGTGTTAAAGTTTTTAAAAATTAAAAAAAAAAATATACCAGATCACCATCACACAGCATTGGCTGTCTTCAGGTGTATCCTTTCAGCCTCCAAAACAAAAAACAATGGCTGGCTGTCTTCAGGTGTATCCTATTCTCGAGTCTTATTTCCAACCATAGAGCTGGGCTGAGCTGCCTCATTATGTAATTGCAAACCTTCCTTGGTTTGTCTTTTCCATTTCTAAGACTAACAGGCCTTTTTCTATTTATTGAATATGCTCATGACTGTCCTTTAGATATAGTAAATATAACTGTTGCTTATAAAACTTGTTTTCTAGGAATTTTTAAAGGGCAATGGCAGAGTTTATTTATAAAAAAATATTTTGCATTTATTTATTTGTGTGAGTGATGAAGCTCAGGTCTTCAAACTTGTCAGGAGGTATGATTACCTCCCCTCTCTCTCAACCCCTCTCTCTCCTCTCTCAATGATTGTGTAAGAATGTTTTGCATGTGTATGCTGTGCCCACAGACTCCAGAACAGAGTATTAGATCCCCTGGAACTGGAGATGGGCCACCATATATAATACTGGTAATTGAGCCCAGGTTCTCTGGAAGAGGAGACAATGCTCTTAATTGTTGAGCCCTCTCTGTAGCCACATCTTTCTTTTTTTTTTTTTTTGAGTATATGTGAGGCTGTGTTTATATACATCATATGCAGACAATAAGAATGATTTAGATTCTTCAGAATCTGACACCCTCTTCTGGACTGTCTGAAAATAGCTACAGCATACTTAAATATAATAAATAAATAAATCTTTAAAAAGAAAAGGAAAAGTAAAAAAGAAAGATCAGGCCTGCCATATGCATGTTCATAGAGGAAAATGGAAGAGACCCCAATCTAACCTCAGCAGGGTGATTCCTTCTGGATGGTAGCTCACAGTTTCATCCCAGCAAGACAGGCAAATCACTGAGTTCAAGGACAGTAAGGTTCAGGACAGCCAAGGTTAGGAAGGAAAAGGGTCTATGTTGAGAATACAAACCGACAAAACAACAACTAGGAAAAAGAAGTGACAGTTTAACTTGGGGTAGGGTACCAACAAGAGAAAGCTTTCTGTTACCACTTACAAACACCAGTAGGCTTGGACCCTTCTGCCCAGGTCCCTGCCTTCCTTTCTAGGAATTCTAAGGATGCCAGGGTGTGGGGGAATCCAGATTAACTTTTTAAAAACAAAGACTTGGTCTTTGATGTCTATAGGAAGCCCTTCTCAGTGCCTTTAACTACCACTGAACTTTCAGGGCTGTGACTCAACTGTAACAAGGAACAGGGCTAAGAACCTGCAGACTTTGAAAACAACTATTTTTTTAAAGTGGGGGACCCAAATCAGCAGTAGAACCCCTCAGGTTCAGCCATATTACATGTTAGGGAAAGAGCCTCAATGTCCGGAGCTGAGGTCTCATGGGTGAACTGCTTCAAGCTCTGAGTATCATTGAAAGAAAGAAAAGATATCATGTGGTTGCTTAATTTATTTATTTTATTATTTCTATTTTTTGTTTTCTTTTGTTTTGTTTTAGAAAAGGCCTCAGTCTGTAGCTATGGCTGACCTAGGACAGACTACACGTGTTAATTAGGGTTTCACAGCTGAGAAACAGACCATACCTATGTAAGACTTAGAAAACACAACAATCAGTGGTGGCTCGAGGTCTTAATGAGAGCACTCTGGAGGCAGAGGCAGTCAGTTTTTGAGATCGAGGCCAGCCTGGTTAAAGACAGGGATAGGCAGGGCTAGGCAAGGCAGGGCTGGGCTAGGCTAGGCTAGGCAAGGGGCTGGGCTAGTCAAGGCAAGGGACTAGGCTAGGCTACTCAAGGGGCTAGGCAAGACAGACAGACAGAGAGAAAGACAGACAAGGATGGCAGGCCTGCCTGGTTTTTCTTTCTTACTTATCCCTTTTAAAAAATGTTTATTTATTTATTTATTTATTTATTTATGTATTTATTATATATAAGTACACTGTAGCTGTCTTCAGACACTCCAGAAGAGGGTGTCAGATTCTGGAGAATCTATATGCCTCTTATGGTCTGCATATGATGTACATAAACACAGCCTCACATTTACTTCTAAAAATTTAAAGATGTGTGGGTCCAATGAAAGGGATCAACAATTAACAGCATTGTCTCCTCTTATAGATAACCTGGGATCAACTACCAGCAACTATATGGTGGCCCATCTCCAGTTCCAGGGGATCAGACAGACAGACAGACATACAGACAGATAGAGTTAAGGATGGCAGGCCTACCTGGTCTTTCATTCTTTCTTATCTTTTTTAAAAAATGTTTATTAATTTAAGTATGTATTTATTAGATTTAAGTACACTGTAGCTGTCTTCAAACACTACCGAAGAGGGTGTCAGATTCTGGAGAATCTATATCCCTCTTATGGTCTGCATATGATGTACATGAACACAGCCTCACATATATTTCTAAAAATTTAAAAATGGGTGGGGCCACTGAAAGGGCTCAACAATTAACAGCACTGACTCCTCTTCCAGAGAACCTGGGATCAACTACCAGCAATTATATGGTGGCCCATCTCCATTTCCAGGGGATCAGACAGACAGACAGACAAGGATGGCAGGCTTGCCTGGTCTCTCTTTCTTTATTATCCTTTTTTAAAAATGTTCATTTGTTTATTTTTGAATTTATTAGATATAAGTACACTGTAGCTGTCTTCAGACACTCCAGAAGAGGGTGTCAGATTCTGGAGAATCTAAATCCCTCTTATGGTCTGCATATTCGGTACATAAACACAGCCTCGCATATACTTCTAAAAATTTAAAGATGGGTGGGGCCACTGAAAGGGCTCAACAATTAACAGCATTGTCTCCTCTTCCAGAGAACCTGGGATCAACTACAAGCAACTCTATGGTGGCCCATCTCCAGGTCCAGAGGATCAGACAGACAGACAGACAGAGATAAGGATGGCAGGCCTGCCTGGTCTTTCTTTCTTTCTTATCTTTTTAAAAAAATGTTTATTTCTTTATTTATGTATTTATTAGATATAAGTACACTGTATCCGTCATAGACACTCCAAAAGACGGTGTCAGATTCTGGAGAATATAAATCCCTCTTTAATGGTGTGAATATGATGTACATAAACACAGCATCACATTTACTTCTAGAAATTATAAAGATGGGTGGGGCCACTGAAAGGGCTGAACAATTAACAGCATTGTCTCCTCTTCAGAAGACCTGGGATCAACTACCAGCAACAAAATGGTGGCCCATCTCCAGTTCCAGGACATCAGACAGACAGACAAACAGAGAGACAGACAGACAGACAAAGATAAGGATGGCAGCCCTGCCTGGTCTTTCTTTCTTTCTTATCCTTTTTAAAAAATGTTTATTTATTTATTTATTTATTTATTTATTTATTTATTTATTTATTTATTTATTAGATATAAGTACACTGTAGCTATCTTCAGACACTACAGAAGAGGGTGTCAGATTCCGGAGAATCTAAATCCCTCTTATGGTCTTCATATGATGTACATAAGCACAGCCTCACATATACTTCTAAAAATTTAAAGATGGGTGGGGCCACAGAAAGGGATCAACAATTAACAGCATTGTCTCCTCTTCCAGAGAACGTTGGATAAACTACCAGCAACTATATGGTGGCCCATCTCCAGTTCCAGGGTATCAGACAGACAGACAGACAGACAGAGATAAGGATGGAGGCCTGCGTGGTCTTTCTTTCTTTCTTATACTTTTTAAAAAATGTTTATTTATTTATTTATGGATTTATTAGATATAAGTACACTGTAGCTATCTTCAGACACTCCAGAAGTGGGTGTCAGATTCTGGAGAATATAAATCCCTCTTATGGTCTGCATATGATGGACATAAACACAGATTCACATACACTTCTAAAAATTTAAGATGGGTGGGGCCACTGAAAGGGCTCAACAATTAACAGCATTGTCTCTTCTTCCAGAGAACCTGGGATCAACTACCAGCAACTATATGGTGGCCCATCTCCAGTTCCAGGGGATCAGACAGACAGACAAACAGACAGAGAATAGGAGGGCAGGCCTGCCTGGTTTTTCTTTCTTTCTTATCCTTTTAAAATAATGTTTATTTATTTATTTATTTATTTATTTATTTATTTATTTATTTATTAGATATAAGTACACTGTAGTTGTCTTCAGACACTCCAGAAGAGGGTGTCAGATTCTGGAGAATCTAAATCCCTCTTATGGTCTGCATATGATGTACATAAACACAGCATCACATATACTTCTAAAAATTTAAAGATAGGTGGAGCCACTGAAAGGGCTCAACAATTAACAGCATTGTCTCTTCTTCCAGAGAACCTGGGATCAACTAACAGCAACTATATGGTGGCCCATCTCCAGTTCCAAGGGATCAGACAGACAGACAGACAGACTGACAGAGATAAGGATGGAGGCCTGCCTGGTCTTTCTTTCTTTCTTTCTTTCTTTCTTTCTTTCTTTCTTTCTTTCTTTCTTTCTTTCTTTCTTTCTTATACTTTTAAAAAAATGTTTATTTATTTATTTATTTATTTATTTACTTATTTATTAGATATAAGTACACTGTAGCTGTATTAAGACACTCTAGAAGAGGGTGTCATCTTCTGGAGAATCTAAATCCCTCTTATTGTCTGCATATGATGTACATAAACACAGCCTAACATATACTTCTGAAAATTTAAAGATGGGTGGGCCCACTGAAAGGGCTCAACAATTAACAGCATTGTCTCTTCTTCCAGAGAACTTGGGATCAACTACCAGCAACTATATGGTGGCCCATCTCAAGTTCCAGGGGATAAGACAGACAGACAGACAGACAGAGATAAGGATGGCAGGCCTGCCTGATTTTTCTTTCTTTCTTATCCTTTTAAAAAAATGTTTATTTATTTATTTATTTATTCATTTATTCATTTATTTATTTATTTATGTATTTAAGATATAAGTACACTGTAGATGTCTTCAGACTCTCCAGAAGACGGTGCAGATTCTGGAGAATCAATATGCCTCTTATGGTCTACATATGATATACATGAACACAGCCTCACATATACTTCTAAAAATTTAAAGATGGGTGGGGCCACTGAAAGGGCTCAACAACTAACAGCATTGTCTCCTCTTCCAGAGAACCTGGGATCAACTACCAGCAACTATATGGTGGCCCATCTCCAGTTCCAGGGTATCTGACAGATAGACAGACAGACAGACAGACAGACAGACAAGGTGGCAGGCCTGCTTGGTCTTTCTTTCTTTCTTATTCTTTTTAAAAAATGTTTATTTATTTATTTATGTATTTATTAGATATAAGTACACTGTAGTTGTCTTCAGACACTCTAGAAGAGGGTGTCATATTCTGGAGAATCTAAATCCCTCTTATGGTCTGCATATGATGTACATAAACACAGCCTCACATATACTTCTAAAAATTTAAAGTTGGGTGGGCCCACTGAAAGGGCTCAACAATTAACACCATTGTCTCCTCTTCCAGAGAACGTGGGATCAACTACCAGCAACTATATGGTGGCCCATCTCAAGTTGCAGGGGATCAGACAGACAGACAGACAGACAGTGATAAGGATGGCAGGCCTGCCTGATTTTTTTTTCTTTCTTATCCTTTTAAAAAATGTTTATTTATTTATTTATTTATTTATTTATTTATTTATGTACTTATTAGATATAAGTACACTCTAGCTGTCTTCAGACTCTCCAGAAGAGGGTGTCAGATTCTGGGGAATCTATATCCCTCTTATGGTCTGCATATGATGTACATAAACACAGCCTCACATATACTTCTAAAAATTTAAAGATGGGTGGGGCCACTGAAAGGGCTCAACAATTAAAAGCATTGTCTCCTCTTCCAGAGGACCTGGGATCAACTACCAGCAACTATATTGTGGCCCATCTCCAGTTCCAGGGGATCAGACAGACAGACAGACAGACAGTGATAAGGATGGCAGTCATGCCTGGTCTTTCTTTCTTTCTTATCCTTTTTTTAAAAAAATGTTTGTTTATTTATTTATTTATTTATTTATTTATTTATTTATTTATTTACTAGATATAAGTACACTGTAGCTGTTCAGACACTCCAGAAGAGGGTTTCAGATTCTGGAGAATCTAAATCCCTCTTATGGTCTGCATATGATGTACATAAACACAGCCTCACATATACTTCTAAAAATTTAAAGAAGGGTGGGGCCACTCTAAAAGCTCAACAATTAACAGCATTGGCTCCTCTTCCAGAGTACCTGGGATCAACTACCAGCAACTATATGGTGGCCCATCTCCAGTTCCAGGGGATCATACAGACAGACATTCAGACAGTAATAAGGATGGCAGGCCTACCTGGTCTTTCTTTCTTTCTTATCCTTTTTAAAAAAATGTTTATTTATATATTTATTTATGGATTTATTAGATATTAGTACACTGCAGCTGTCTTCAGACACTCCAGAAGAGGGTGTCAAATTCTGGAATCTAAATCCCTCTTATGGTCTGCATATGATGTACATAAACACAGCCTCACATATACTTCTAAAAATTAAAAGATGTGTGGGGTCACTGAGAGGGCTCAACAATTAACAGCATTGTCTCCTCTTTCAGAGAACCTTGGATCAACTACCAGCAACTATATGGTGGCCCATCTCCAGTTCCAGGGGACCAGACAGACAGACAGACAGACAAGGATAATGATGGCAGGCCTACCTGGTCTTTCTTTCTTTCTTATCCTTTTTAAAAATGTTTATTTATTTATTTATTTATTTATTTATTTATTTATTTATTTATTAGATATAAGTACACTGTAGCTGTTCAGACACTCCAGAAGAGGTTGTCAGATTCTGGAGAATCTAAATCCCTCTTATGGTCTGCATATGATGTACATAAACACAGCCTCACATATACTTCTAAAAATTTAAAGAAGGGTGGGGCCACTCTAAAAGCTCAACAATTAACAGCATTGTCTCCTCTTCCAGAGTACCTGGGATCAACTACCAGCAACTATATAGTGGCCCATCTCCAGTTCCAGGGGATCAGACAGACAGACAGACAGACAGTGCTAAGGATGGCAGGCCTGCCTGGTCTTTCTTTCTTTCTTATCCTTTTTAAAAAAATGTTTATTTATATATTTATTTATGTATTTATTAGATAAAAGTACACTGTAGCTGTCTTCAGACACTCCAGAAGAGGGTGTCAGATTCTGGAGAATCTAAATCCCTCTTATGGTCTGCATATGATGTACATAAACACAGCCTAACATATACTTCTAAAAATTAAAAGATGTGTGGGGCCACTGAAAGGGCTCAAAAATTAACAGCATTGTCTCCTCTTATAGAGAACCTGGGATCAACTACCAGCAACTCTATGGTGGTCCATCTCCAGTTCCAGGGGATCAGACAGACAGACAGACAGACAGTGATAAGGGTGGCAGGCCTGCCTGGTCTTTCTTTCTTTCTTATCCTTTTTTTAAAAAAATGTTTGTTTATTTATTTATTTATGTATTTATTAGAATTAAGTACACTGTAGCTGTCTTCAGACACTCCAGAAGAGGGTGTCAGATTCTGGAGAATCTAAATCCCTCTTATGGTCTGCATATGATGTACATAAACACAGCCTCACATATACTTCTAAATATTTAAAGATGGGTGGCGCCACTGAAAGGGCTTAACAATTAACAGCATTGTCTCCTCTTCCAGAGAACCTGGGATCAACTACCAGCAACTATTCGTGGCCCATCTCCAGTTTCCAGGGATCAGATAGACAGACAGACAGACAGACAGAGATATGGATGGCAGGCCTGCCTGGTCTTTCTTTCTGTCTTATCCTTTTTAAAAAATGTTTAATTAATTATTTATTTATTTATTTATTTATTTATTTATTTATTTATTTATTTATGTATTTAGTAGATATAAATACACTGTAGCTGTTCAGACACTGCAGAAGAGGGTGTCAGATTCTGGAGAATCTAAATCCCTCTTATGGTCTGCATATGATGTACATAAACACAGCCTCACATATACTTCTAAAAATTTAAAGAAGGGTGGGGCCACTCTAAAAGCTCAACAATTAACAGCATTGTCTCCTCTTCCAGAGTACCTGGGATCAACTACCAGCAACTATATGGTGGCCTATCTCCAGTTCCAGGGGATCATACAGACAGACATACAGACAGTGATAAGGATGGCAGGCCTGCCTGGTCTTTCTTTCTTTCTTATCCTTTTTAAAAAAAATGTTTATTTATATATTTATTTATGTATTTATTAGATATAAGTACACTGTAGCTGTCTTAAGACACTCCAGAAGAGGGTGTCAGATTCTGGAGAATCTAAATCCCTCTTATGGTCTGCATATGATGTACATAAACACAGCCTCACATATACTTCTAAAAATTTAAAGTTGTGTGGGGCCACTGGGAGGGATCAACAATTAACAGCATTTTCTCCTCTTTCAGAGAACCTGGGATAAACTACCAGCACCTTATGGTGGCCCATCTCCAGTTCCAGTGGATCAGACCGACAGACAGACAGAGAGACAGAGATAAGGATGGCAGGCCTGCCTGGTCTTTCTTTATTTCTTATTCGTTTTAAAAAATGTTTATTTATTTATTTATTCATATATGTATTTATTAGATATAAGTACACTGTAGCCGTCTTCAGACACTCCAGAAGAGGGTGACAGATTATAGAGAATCTAAATCCCTCTTATGGTCTGAATATGATGTACATAAACACAGCATCACATATACTTCTAAAAATTAAAAATGGGTGGAGCCACTGAAAGGGCTCAACAATTAACAGCATTGTCTCCTCTTCCAGAGAACCTGGGATCAACTACCAGCAACTATATGGTGGCCCATCTCCAGTTCCAGGGGATCAGGCAGACAGACAGACAGACAGACAGAGATAAGGATGGCAGGCCTGCCTGGTCTTGTTTTCTTTCTTATCCTTTTTAAAAAATGTTTATTTATTTATTTATTTATGTATTTATTAGAATTAAGTACACTGTAGCTGTCTTCAGACACTCCAGAAGAGGGTGTCAGATTCTGGAGAATCTAAATCCCTCTTATGGTCTGCATATGATGTACATAAACACAGCCTCACATATACTTGTAAATATTTAAAGATGGGCAGGGCCACTGATAGGGCTCAACAATTAACAGCATTGTCTCCTCTTCCAGAACCCTGGGATCAACTACCAGCAACTTTATGGTAGCCCATCTCCAGTTCCAGGGGATCAGACAGACAGACAGACAGACAGACAGACAGACAGAGATAAGGATGGCAGGCCTGCCTGGTCTTACTTTCTTTCTTATCCTTTTTAAAAAAATGTTTATTTATTTATTTATTTATTTATTTATGTATTTATTATATATAAGTACACTGTAGTTGTCTTCAGACACTCCAGTATAGGGTGTCAGATTCTGGAGAATCTAAATCCTCTTATAATCTGAATATGATATACATAAACACAGCCTCACATATGCTTCTAAATATTTAAAGAAGTGTGGGGCCACTGAAATGGCTCAACAATTAACAGCATTATCTCCTCTTCCAGAGAACCTTGGATCAACTACCAGCAACTATATGGTGGCCGATCTCCAGTTCCCGGGGATCAGATAGACAGACAGACAGACAGACAGAGATATGAATGGCAGGCCTGCCTGGTCTTTCTTTCTGTCTTATCCTTTTAAAAAAATGTTTATTTATTTATTTATTTATTTATTTATTTATTTATTTATGTATTTATTAGATATAAGTACACTGTAGCTGTTCAGACACTCCAGAAGAGGGTGTCATATTCTTGAGAATCTAAATCCCTCTTATGGTCTGCATATGATGTACATAAACACAGCCTCACATATACTTCTAAAAATTTAAAGAAGGGTGGGGCCACTCTAAAATCTCAACAATTAACAGCATTGTCTCCTCTTCCAGAATACCAGGGATCGACTACCAGCAACTATATGGTGGCCCATCTCCAGTTCCAGGGGATCAGACAGACAGACATACAGACAGTGCTAAGGATGGCAGGCCTGTATGGTCTTTCTTTCATTCTTATCCTTTTTAAAAAAATGTTTATTTATATATTTATTTATGTATTTATTAGATATAAGTACACTGTAGCTGTCTTCAGACACTCCAGAAGAGGGTGTCAGATTCTGGAGAATCTAAATCCCTCTTATTGTCTGCATATGATGTACATAAACACAGCCTAACATATACTTCTAAAAATTAAAAGATGTGTGGGGCCACTGAGAGGGCTCAACAATTAACAGCATTGTCTCCTTTATCAGAGAACCTGGGATAAACTACCAGCACCTTATGGTGGGCCATCTCCAGTTCCAGTGGATCAGACAGACAGACAGACAGAGAGACAGAGATAAGGATGGCAGGCCTGCCTGGTCTTTCTTTATTTCTTAAATTTTTTAAAAAATGTTTATTTATTTATTTATTTATGAATTTATTAGATATAAGTACACTGTAGCTGTTCAGACACTCCAGAAAAGGGTGTCAGATTCTGGAGAATCTAAATCCCTCTTATGGTCTGCATATGATGTACATAAACACAGCCTAACATATACTTCTAAAAATTAAAAGATGTGTGGGGCCACTGAAAGGGCTCAACAATTAACAGCATTGTCTCCTCTTATAGAGAACCTGGAATCAATTACCAGCAACTATATTGTGGTCCATCTCCAGTTCCAGGGGATCAGAAGACAGACAGACAGACAGTGATAAGGATGGCAGTCTTCCTGGCCTTTCTTTCTTTCTTAAACTTTTTTTTAAATGTTTATTTATTTATTTATTTATTTATTTATTTATTTATTTATTTATTAGATATAAGTACACTGTAGCTGTTCAGACACTCCAGAAGAGGGTGTCAGATTCTGGAGAATCTAAATCCCTCTTATGGTCTGCATATGATGTACATAAACAGAGCCTCACATATATTTCTAAAAATTTAAAGAAGAGTGGGGCCACTCTAAAAGCTCAACAATTAACAGCATTGTCTCCTCTTCCAGAGTACCTGGGATCAACTACCAGCAACTATATGGTGGCCCATCTCCATGTCCAGGGGATCAGACAGACAGACAGACAGTGATAAGGATGGCAGGCCTGCCTGGTCTTTCTTTCTTTCTTATCCTTTTTAAAAAAATGTTTATTTATATATTTATTTATGTATTTATTAGATATAAGTACACTGTAGCTGTCTTCAGACACTCCAGAAGAGGGTGTCAGACTCTGGAGAATCTAAATCCCTCTTATGGTCTGCATATGATGTACATAAACACAGCCTCACATATACTTCTAAAAATTTAAAGATGTGTGGGGCCACTGAGAGGGCTCAACAATTAACAGCATTGTCTCCTCTCTCAGAGAACCTGGGATAAACTACCAGCACCTTATGGTGGCCCATCTCCAGTTTCAGTGGATCAGACAGACAGACAGACAGAGACACAGAGATAAAGATGGCAGGACTGCCTGGTCTTTCTTTATTTCTTATACTTTTTAAAAAATGTTTATTTATTTATTTATTTATTTATTTATTTATTTATTTATTTATTTATTTATTAGATATAAGTACACTGTAGCTGTTCAGACACTCCAGAAGAGGGTGTCATATTCTTGAGAATCTAAATCCCTCTTATGGTCTGCATATGATGTACATAAACACAGCCTCACATATACTTCTAAAAATTTAAAGAAGGGTGGGGCCACTCTAAAATCTCAACAATTAACAGCATTGTCTCCTCTTCCAGAATACCAGGGATCGACTACCAGCAACTATATGGTGGCCCATCTCCAGTTCCAGGGGATCAGACAGACAGACATACAGACAGTGCTAAGGATGGCAGGCCTGTATGGTCTTTCTTTCATTCTTATCCTTTTTAAAAAAATGTTTATTTATATATTTATTTATGTATTTATTAGATATAAGTACACTGTAGCTGTCTTCAGACACTCCAGAAGAGGGTGTCAGATTCTGGAGAATCTAAATCCCTCTTATGGTCTGCATATGATGTACATATACACAGCCTAACATATACTTCTAAAAATTAAAAGATGTGTCGGGCCACTGAGAGGGCTCAACAATTAACAGCATTGTCTCCTTTTTCAGAGAACCTGGGATAAACTACCAGCACCTTATGGTGGGCCATCTCCAGTTCCAGTGGATCAGACAGACAGACAGACAGAGAGACAGAGATAAGGATGGCAGGCCTGCCTGGTCTTTCTTTATTTCTTAAATTTTTTAAAAAATGTTTATTTATTTATTTATTTATGAATTTATTAGATATAAGTACACTGTAGCTGTTCAGACACTCCAGAAAAGGGTGTCAGATTCTGGAGAATCTAAATCCCTCTTATGGTCTGCATATGATGTACATAAACACAGCCTAACATATACTTCTAAAAATTAAAAGATGTGTGGGGCCACTGAAAGGGCTCAACAATTAACAGCATTGTCTCCTCTTATAGAGAACCTGGAATCAATTACCAGCAACTATATTGTGGTCCATCTCCAGTTCCAGGGGATCAGAAGACAGACAGACAGACAGTGATAAGGATGGCAGTCTTCCTGGCCTTTCTTTCTTTCTTAAACTTTTTTTTAAATGTTTATTTATTTATTTATTTATTTATTTATTTATTTATTTATTTATTTATTAGATATAAGTACACTGTAGCTGTTCAGACACTCCAGAAGAGGGTGTCAGATTCTGGAGAATCTAAATCCCTCTTATGGTCTGCATATGATGTACATAAACAGAGCCTCACATATATTTCTAAAAATTTAAAGAAGAGTGGGGCCACTCTAAAAGCTCAACAATTAACAGCATTGTCTCCTCTTCCAGAGTACCTGGGATCAACTACCAGCAACTATATGGTGGCCCATCTCCATGTCCAGGGGATCAGACAGACAGACAGACAGTGATAAGGATGGCAGGCCTGCCTGGTCTTTCTTTCTTTCTTATCCTTTTTTAAAAAAATGTTTATTTATATATTTATTTATGTATTTATTAGATATAAGTACACTGTAGCTGTCTTCAGACACTCCAGAAGAGGGTGTCAGACTCTGGAGAATCTAAATCCCTCTTATGGTCTGCATATGATGTACATAAACACAGCCTCACATATACTTCTAAAAATTTAAAGATGTGTGGGGCCACTGAGAGGGCTCAACAATTAACAGCATTGTCTCCTCTTTCAGAGAACCTGGGATAAACTACCAGCACCTTATGGTGGCCCATCTCCAGTTTCAGTGGATCAGACAGACAGACAGACAGAGACACAGAGATAAAGATGGCAGGACTGCCTGGTCTTTCTTTATTTCTTATACTTTTTAAAAAATGTTTATTTATTTATTTATTTATGTATTTATTAGATATAAGTACACTGTACCCGTCTTCAGACACTCCAGAAGAGGATGACAGATTCTAGAGAATCTAAATCCCTCTTATGGTCTGAATATGATGTACATAAACACAGCATCACATATACTTCTAAAAATTAAAAATGGGTGGGGCCACTGAAAGGGCTCAACAATTAACAGCATTGTCTCCTCTTCCAGAGAACCTGGGATCAACTACCAGCAAGTATAAGGTGGCCCATCTCCAGTTCCAGTGGATCAGACAGACAGACAGACAGACAGACAGAGATAAGGATGGCAGGCCTGCCTGGTCTTACTTTCTTTCTTATCCTTTTTCAAAAATGTTTATTTATTTATTTATTTATTTATTATATATAAGTACACTGTAGCTGTCTTCAGACACTCCAGTATATGGTGTCAGATTCTGGAGAATCTAAATCCTCTTATAATCTGAATATGATGTACATAAACACAGCCTCACATATACTTCTAAATATTTAAAGAAGTGTGGGGCCACTGAAAGGGCTCAACAATTAACAGCATTGTCTCCTCTTCCAGAAAACCTTGGATCAACTACCAGCAACTATATGGTGGCCCATCTCCCGTTCCCGGGGATCAGATAGACAGACAGACAGACAGACAGATATATGGATGGCAGGCCTGCCTGGTCTTTCTTTCTTTCTTATCCTTTTTAAAAAATGTTTATTTATTTATTTAATTATTTATCTATTTATTTATTAGATATAACTACACTGTAGCTGTCTTCAGACACTACAGAAGAGGGTGTCAGATTCTGGAGAATCTAAATCCCTCCTATGGTCTGAATATGATGTACATAAACACAGCCTCACATATACTTCTAAATATTTAAAGATGGGTGGCGCCACTGAAATGGCTCAACAATTAACAGCATTGTCTCCTCTTCCAGAGAACCTGGGATCAACTACCAGCAACTATTCGTGGCCCATCTCCAGTTCCCAGGGATCAGATAGACAGACAGACAGACAGACAGAGATATGGATGGCAGGCCTGCCTGGTCTTTCTTTCTTTCTTATCCTTTAAAAAAAATGTTTATTTATATATTTATTTATGTATTTATTAGATATAAGTACACTGTAGCTGTCTTCAGACACTCCAGAAGAGGGTGTCAGATTCTGGAGAATCTAAATCCCTCTTATGGTCTGCATATGATGTACATAAACACAGCCTCACATATACTTCTAAAAATTTAAAGATGTGTTGGGCCACTGAGAGGGCTCAACAATTAACAGCATTGTCTCCTCTCTCAGAGAACCTGGGATAAACTACCAGCACCTTATGGTGGCCCATCTCCAGTTCCAGTGGATCAGACAGACAGACAGACAGACAGAGAGACAAAGATAAAGATGGCAGGCCTGCCTGGTCTTTCTTTATTTCTTATACTTTTTAAAAAATGTTTATTTATTTATTTATTTATTTATTTATTTATTTATTTATTTATTTGATATAACTACACTGTAGCCGTCTTCAGACACTCCAGAAGAGGGTGTCAGATTCTAGAGAATCTAAATCCCTCTTATGGTCTGAATATGATGTACATAAACACAGCCTCACATATACTTAAAAAATTAAAAGGCCACTGAAAGGACTCAACAATGAACAGCATTGTCTCCTCTTCCAGAGAACCTGGGATCAACCTCCAGCACCTACAAAGTGGCCCATCTCCAGTTCCAGGGGATCAGACAGACAGACAGACAGACAGACAGAGATAAGGATGGCAGGCCTGCCTGGTCTTTCTTTCTTTCTTTCTTTCTTTCTTATCCTTTTTAAAAAATATTTATTTATTTATTTATTTATTTATTTATTTATTTATTTATTTATATAATTATTAGATATAAGTACACTGTAGCTGTTCAGACACTCCAGTAGAGGGTGTCAGATTCTGGAGAATCTAACTCCCTCTTATGGTCTCCATATGATGTACATAAACACAGCCTAACATATACTTCTAAAAATTAAAAGATCTGTGGGGACACTGAAAGGGCTCAACAATTAACAGCATTGTCTCGTCTTATAGAGAACCTGGGATCAACTACCAGCAACTATATGGTGGTCCATCTCCAGTTCCAGGGGATCAGACAGACAGACAGACAGACAGTGATAAGGATGGCAGGCCTGCCTGGTCTTTCTTTCTTTCTTATCCTTTTTTTAAAAAAATGTTTATTTATTTATTTATTTATTTATTTATTTATTCATTTATTTATTTATTTATTTATTAGATATAAGTACACTGTAGCTGTTCAGACACTCCAGAAGAGGGTGTCAGATTCTGGAGAAACTAAATCCCTCTTATGGTCTGCATATGATGTACATAAACACAGCCTCACATATACTTCTAAAAATTTAAAGATGGGTGGGGCCACTGAAAGGGCTCAACAATTAACAGCACTGACTCCTCTTCCAGAGAACCTGGGATCAACTACCAGCAACTATTCGTGGCCCATCTCCAGTTCCCAGAGATCAGATAGACAGACAGACAGACAGACAGACAGAGATATGGATGGCAGGCGTGCCAGGTCTTTCTTTCTGTCTTATCCTTTTTAAAAAATGTTTATTTATTTATTTATTTATTTATTTATTTATTTATTTATTTATTTATGTATTTAGTAGAAATAAGTACACTCTAGCTGTTCAGACACTCCAGAAGAGGGTGTCAGATTCTGGAGAATCTAAATCCCTCTTATGGTCTGCATATGATGTACATAAACACAGCCTCACATATACTGCTAAAAATTTAAAGAAGGGTGGGGCCACTCTAAAACCTCAACAATTAATAGCATTGTCTCCTCTTACAGAGTACCTGGGATCAACTACCAGCAACTATATGGTGGCCCATCTCCAGTTCCAGGGGATCAGACAGACAGACATAGAGACAGTGATAAGGATGGCAGGCCTGCCTGGTCTTTATTTCTTTCTTATCCTTTTTAAAAAAATGTTTATTTATATATTTATTTATGTATTTATTAGATATAAGTACACTGTAGCTGTCTTCAGACACTCCAGAAGAGGGTGTCAGATTCTGGAGAATCTAAATCCCTCTTATGGTCTGTATATGATGTACATAAACACAG
This sequence comes from Mus caroli, assembly GCF_978045245.1. Classification (NCBI taxonomy): domain Eukaryota; kingdom Metazoa; phylum Chordata; class Mammalia; order Rodentia; family Muridae; genus Mus; species Mus caroli. Next base: position 312,121 of record NW_028227359.1, on the reverse strand, counting down.
CCTCACATATACTTCTAAAAATTTAAAGATGGGTGGGGCCACTGAGAGGGCTCAACAATTAACAGCATAGTCTCCTCTTTCAGAGAACCTGGGATAAACTACCAGCACCTTATGGTGTCCCATCTCCAGTTCCAGTGGATCAGACAGACAGACAGACAGAGAGACAGAGATAAGGATGGCAGGCCTGCCTGGTCTTTATTTCTTATACATTTTTAAAAATGTTTATTTATTTATTTATTTATTTATTTATGTATTTATTAGATAAAAGTACACTGTAGCTGGTCAGACACTCCAGAAGAGGGTGTCAGATTCTGGAGAATCTAAATCCCTCTTATGGTCTGAATATGATGTACATAAACACAGCCTCACATATACTTCTAAAAATTATAAATAGGTGGGGCCACTGAAAGGACTCAACAATTAACAGCATTGTCTCCTCTTCCAGAGAACCTGGGATCAACTACCAGCACCTAAAATGTGGCCCATCTCCAGTTCCAGGGGATCAGACAGAAAGACAGACAGACAGTGATAAGGATGGCAGGCCTGCCTGGTGTTTCTTTCTTTCTTATCCTTTTTTTAAAAAAATGTTCGTTTATTTATTTATTTATTTATTTAATTATTATTAGATATAAGTACACTGTAGCTGTTCAGACACTCCAGAAGAGGGTGTCAGATTCTGGATAATCTAAATCCCTCTTATGGTCTGCATATGATGTACATAAACACAGTCTTACATTTACTTCTAAAAATTTATAGAAGGGTGGGGCCACTCTAAAAGCTCAACAATTAACAGCATTGTCTCCTCTTCCAGAGAACCTGGGATCAACTACCAGCACCTAAAAGGTGGCCCATCTCCAGTTCCAGGGGATCAGACAGACAGACAGACAGACAGTGATAAGGATGGCAGGCCTGCCTGGTCTTTCTTTCTTTCTTATCCTTTTTTTAAAAAAAATGTTCGTTTATTTATTTATTTATTTATTTATTTATTTATTTATTTATTATTAGATGTAAGTACACTGTAGCTGTTCAGACACTCCAGAAGAGGGTGTCAGATTCTGGAGAATCTAAATCCCTCTTATGGTCTGCATATGATGTACATAAACACAGTCTTACATTTACTTCTAAAAATTTAAAGATGGGTGGGGCCACTGAGAGGGCTCAACAATTAACAGCATTGTCTCCTCTTTCAGAGAACCTGGGATAAACTACCAGCACCTTATGGTGGCCCATCTCCAGTTCCAGTGGATCAGACAGACAGACAGACAGACAGACAGAGAGACAGAGATAAGGATGGCAGGCCTGCCTGGTCTTTCTTTATTTCTTATACTTTTTAAAAATTGTTTATTTATTTATTTATTTATTTATTTATGTATTTATTAGATATAAGTACACTGTAGCCGTCTTCAGACACTCCAGAAGAGGGTGTCAGATTCTAGAGAATCTAAATCCCTCTTATGGTCTGCATATGATTACATAAACACAGCCTCACATATACTTCTAAAAATTATAAATAGGTGGGGCCACTGAAAGGACTCAACAATTAACAGCATTGTCTCCTCTTCCAGAGAACCTGGGATCAACTACCAGCACCTAAAAGGTGGCCCATCTCCAGTTCCAGGGGATCAGACAGACAGACAGACAGACAGTGATAAGGATGGCAGGCCTGCCTGGTCTTTCTTTCTTTCTTATCCTTTTTTTAAAAAAAATGTTCGTTTATTTATTTATTTATTTATTTATTTATTTATTTATTTATTATTAGATATAAGTACACTGTAGCTGTTCAGACACTCCAGAAGAGGGTGTCAGATTCTGGAGAATCTAAATCCCTCTTATGGTCTGCATATGATGTACATAAACACAGTCTTACATATACTTCTAAAAATTTATAGAAGGGTGGGGCCACTCTAAAAGCTCAACAATTAACAGCATTGTCTCCTCTTCCAGAGTACCTGGGATCAACTACCAGCAACTATATGGTGGCCCATGTCCAGTTCCAGGGGATCAGACAGACAGAGAGACAGACAGTGATAAGGATGGCAGGCCTGCCTGGTCTTTCTTTCTTTCTTATCCTTTTTAAAAAAATGTTTATTTATATATTTATTTATGTATTTATTAGATATATGTACACTGTAGCTGCTTTCAGACACTCCAGAAGAGGGTGTCAGATTCTGGAGAATCTAAATCCCTCTTATGGTCTGCATATGATGTACATAAACACAGCCTCGCATATACTTCTAAAAATTTAAAGATGTGTGGGGCCACTGAGAGGGCTCAACAATTAACAGCATTGTCTCCTCTTTCAGAGAACCTGGGATAAACTACCAGCACCTTATGGTGGCCCATCTCCAGTTCCAGTGGATCAGACAGACAGACAGACAGACAGAGAGACAGAGATAAGAATGGCAGGCCTGCCTGGTCTTTCTTTATTTCTTATACTTTTAAAAAAAAGGTTAATTTATTTATTTATTTATTTATTTATTTATTTATTTATTTATGTATTTATTAGATATAAGTACACTGTAGCCGTCTTCAGACACTCCAGAAGATGGTGTCAGATTCTAGAGAATCTAAATCCCTCTTATGGTCTGAATATGATGTACATAAACATAGCCTCACATATACTTCTAAAAATTATAAATAGGTGGGGCCACTGAAAAGACTCAACAATTAACAGCATTGTCTCCTCTTCCAGAGAACCTGGGATCAACTACCAGCACCTAAAAGGTGGCCCATCTCCAGTTCCAGGGGATCAGACAGACAGACAGACAGACAGTGATAAGGATGGCAGGCCTGCCTGGTCTTTCTTTCTTTCTTATCCTTTTTTTAAAAAAATGTTTATTTATTTATTTATTTATTTATTTATTTATTTATTTATTTATTATTAGATATAAGTACACTGTACCAGTTCAGACACTCCAGAAGAGAGTGTCATATTCTGGAGAATCTAAATGTCTCTTATGGTCTGCATATGATGTAAATAATCACAGCCTCACATATACTTCTAAAAATTTAAAGAAGGGTGGGGCCACTCTAAAAGCTCAACAATTAACAGCATTGTCTCCTCTTCCAGAGTACCTGGGATCAACTACCAGCAACTATATGGTGGCCCATCTCCAGTTCCAGGGGATCAGACAGACAGACAGACAGACAGACAGTGATAAGGATGGCAGGCCTGCCTGGTCTTTCTTTCTTTCTTATCCTTTTTAAAAAAATGTTTATTTATATATTTATTTATGTATTTATTAGATATAAGTACACTGTAGCTGTCTTCAGACACTCCAGAAGAGGGTGTCAGATTCTGGAGAATCTAAATCCCTTTTATGGTCTGCATATGATGTACATAAACACATCCTCACATCCTCACGGTGCAGATTCTGGAGAATCAATATGCCTCTTATGGTCTACATATGATATACATGAACACAGCCTCACATATACTTCTAAAAATTTAAAGATGGGTGGGGCCACTGAAAGGGCTCAACAACTAACAGCATTGTCTCCTCTTCCAGAGAACCTGGGATCAACTACCAGCAACTATATGGTGGCCCATCTCCAGTTCCAGGGTATCTGACAGATAGACAGACAGACAGACAGACAGACAGACAAGGTGGCAGGCCTGCTTGGTCTTTCTTTCTTTCTTATTCTTTTTAAAAAATGTTTATTTATTTATTTATGTATTTATTAGATATAAGTACACTGTAGTTGTCTTCAGACACTCTAGAAGAGGGTGTCATATTCTGGAGAATCTAAATCCCTCTTATGGTCTGCATATGATGTACATAAACACAGCCTCACATATACTTCTAAAAATTTAAAGTTGGGTGGGCCCACTGAAAGGGCTCAACAATTAACACCATTGTCTCCTCTTCCAGAGAACGTGGGATCAACTACCAGCAACTATATGGTGGCCCATCTCAAGTTGCAGGGGATCAGACAGACAGACAGACAGACAGTGATAAGGATGGCAGGCCTGCCTGATTTTTCTTTCTTTCTTATTCTTTTAAAAAATGTTTATTTATTTATTTATTTATTTATTTATTTATTTATGTACTTATTAGATATAAGTACACTCTAGCTGTCTTCAGACTCTCCAGAAGAGGGTGTCAGATTCTGGGGAATCTATATCCCTCTTATGGTCTGCATATGATGTACATAAACACAGCCTCACATATACTTCTAAAAATTTAAAGATGGGTGGGGCCACTGAAAGGGCTCAACAATTAACAGCATTGTCTCCTCTTCCAGAGGACCAGGGATCAACTACCCGCAACTATATTGTGGCCCATCTCCAGTTCCAGGGGATCAGACAGACAGACAGACAGACAGTGATAAGGATGGCAGTCATGCCTGGTCTTTCTTTCTTTCTTATCCTTTTTTTAAAAAAATGTTTGTTTATTTATTTATTTATTTATTTATTTATTTACTAGATATAAGTACACTGTAGCTGTTCAGACACTCCAGAAGAGGGTTTCAGATTCTGGAGAATCTAAATCCCTCTTATGGTCTGCATATGATGTACATAAACACAGCCTCACATATACTTCTAAAAATTTAAAGAAGGGTGGGGCCACTCTAAAAGCTCAACAATTAACAGCATTGTCTCCTCTTCCAGAGTACCTGGGATCACCTACCAGCAACTATATGGTGGCCCATCTCCAGTTCCAGGGGATCATACAGACAGACATTCAGACAGTAATAAGGATGGCAGGCCTGCCTGGTCTTTCTTTCTTTCTTATCCTTTTTAAAAAAATGTTTATTTATATATTTATTTATGGATTTATTAGATATTAGTACACTGCAGCTGTCTTCAGACACTCCAGAAGAGGGTGTCAAATTCTGGAATCTAAATCCCTCTTATGGTCTGCATATGATGTACATAAACACAGCCTCACATATACTTCTAAAAATTAAAAGATGTGTGGGGTCACTGAGAGGGCTCAACAATTAACAGCATTGTCTCCTCTTTCAGAGAACCTTGGATCAACTACCAGCAACTATATGGTGGCCCATCTCCAGTTCCAGGGGACCAGACAGACAGACAGACAGACAAGGATAATGATGGCAGGCCTACCTGGTCTTTCTTTCTTTCTTATCCTTTTTAAAAATGTTTATTTATTTATTTATTTATTTATTTATTTATTTATTTATTTATTTATTAGATATAAGTACACTGTAGCTGTTCAGACACTCCAGAAGAGGTTGTCAGATTCTGGAGAATCTAAATCCCTCTTATGGTCTGCATATGATGTACATAAACACAGCCTCACATATACTTCTAAAAATTTAAAGAAGGGTGGGGCCACTCTAAAAGCTCAACAATTAACAGCATTGTCTCCTCTTCCAGAGTACCTGGGATCAACTACCAGCAACTATATGGTGGCCCATCTCCAGTTCCAGGGGATCAGACAGACAGACAGACAGACAGTGCTAAGGATGGCAGGCCTGCCTGGTCTTTCTTTCTTTCTTATCCTTTTTAAAAAAATGTTTATTTATATATTTATTTATGTATTTATTAGATATAAGTACACTGTAGCTGTCTTCAGACACTCCAGAAGATGGTGTCAGATTCTGGAGAATCTAAATCCCTCTTATGGTCTGCATATGATGTACATAAACACAGCCTCACATTTACTACTAAATATTTAAAGATGGGTGGCGCCACTGAAAGGGCTCAACAATTAACAGCATTGTCTCCTCTTCCAGAGAACCTGGGATCAACTACCAGCAATTATTCGTGGGCCATCTCCAGTTCCCAGGGATCAGATTGACAGACAGACAGACAGACAGAGATATGGATGGCAGGCCTTCCTGGTCTTTCTTTCTGTCATATCCTTTTTAAAAAATGTTTATTTATTTATTTATTTATTTATTTATTAGATATAAGTACACTGTAGCTGTTCAGACACTCCAGAAGAGGTTGTCAGATTCTGGAGAATCTAAATCCCTCTTATGGTCTGCATATGATGTACATAAACACAGCCTCACATATACTTCTAAAAATTTAAAGAAGGGTGGGGCCACTCTAAAAGCTCAACAATTAACAGCATTGTCTCCTCTTCCAGAGTACCTGGGATCAACTACCAGCAACTATATAGTGGCCCATCTCCAGTTCAAGGGGATCAGACAGACAGACAGACAGACAGTGCTAAGGATGGCAGGCCTGCCTGGTCTTTCTTTCTTTCTTATCCTTTTTAAAAAAATGTTTATTTATATATTTATTTATGTATTTATTAGATAAAAGTACACTGTAGCTGTCTTCAGACACTCCAGAAGAGGGTGTCAGATTCTGGAGAATCTAAATCCCTCTTATGGTCTGCATATGATGTACATAAACACAGCCTAACATATACTTCTAAAAATTAAAAGATGTGTGGGGCCACTGAAAGGGCTCAAAAATTAACAGCATTGTCTCCTCTTATAGAGAACCTGGGATCAACTACCAGCAACTCTATGGTGGTCCATCTCCAGTTCCAGGGGATCAGACAGACAGACAGACAGACAGTGATAAGGGTGGCAGGCCTGCCTGGTCTTTCTTTCTTTCTTATCCTTTTTTTAAAAAAATGTTTGTTTATTTATTTATTTATGTATTTATTAGAATTAAGTACACTGTAGCTGTCTTCAGACACTCCAGAAGAGGGTGTCAGATTCTGGAGAATCTAAATCCCTCTTATGGTCTGCATATGATGTACATAAACACAGCCTCACATATACTTCTAAATATTTAAAGATGGGTGGCGCCACTGAAAGGGCTTAACAATTAACAGCATTGTCTCCTCTTCCAGAGAACCTGGGATCAACTACCAGCAACTATTCGTGGCCCATCTCCAGTTTCCAGGGATCAGATAGACAGACAGACAGACAGACAGAGATATGGATGGCAGGCCTGCCTGGTCTTTCTTTCTGTCTTATCCTTTTTAAAAAATGTTTAATTATTTATTTATTTATTTATTTATTTATTTATTTATTTATTTATTTATGTATTTAGTAGATATAAGTACACTGTAGCTGTTCAGACACTGCAGAAGAGGGTGTCAGATTCTGGAGAATCTAAATCCCTCTTATGGTCTGCATATGATGTACATAAACACAGCCTCACATATACTTCTAAAAATTTAAAGAAGGGTGGGGCCACTCTAAAAGCTCAACAATTAACAGCATTGTCTCCTCTTCCAGAGTACCTGGGATCAACTACCAGCAACTATATGGTGGCCCATCTCCAGTTCCAGGGGATCAGACAGACAGACAGACAGACAGTGCTAAGGATGGCAGGCCTGCCTGGTCTTTCTTTCTTTCTTATCCTTTTTAAAAAAATGTTTATTTATATATTTATTTATGTATTTATTAGATATAAGTACACTGTAGATGTCTTCAGACACTCCAGAAGAGGGTGTCAGATTCTGGAGAATCTAAATCCCTCTTATGGTCTGCATATGATGTACGTAAACACAGCCTAACATATACTTCTAAAAATTAAAAGATGTGTGGGGCCACTGAAAGGGTTCAAAAATTAACAACATTGTCTCCTCTTATAGAGAACCTGGGATCAACTACCAGCAACTCTATGGTGGTCCATCTCCAGTTCCAGGGGATCAGACAGACAGACAGACAGACAGTGATAAGGGTGGCAGGCCTGCCTGGTCTTTCTTTCTTTCTTATCCTTTTTTTAAAAAAATGTTTGTTTATTTATTTATTTAATTATTTATTAGATATAAGTACACTGTAGCTGTTCACACACTGCAGAAGAGGGTGTCAGATTCTGGAGAATCTAAATCCCTCTTATGGTCTGCATATGATGTACATAAACACAGCCTCACATATACTTCTAAAAATTTAAAGAAGGGTGGGGCCACTCTAAAAGCTCAACAATTAACAGCATTGTCTCCTCTTCCAGAGTACCTGGGATCAACTACCAGCAACTATATGGTGGCCTATCTCCAGTTCCAGGGGATCATACAGACAGACATACAGACAGTGATAAGGATGGCAGTCCTGCCTGGTCTTTCTTTCTTTCTTATCCTTTTTAAAAAAATGTTTATTTATATATTTATTTATGGATTTATTAGATATAAGTACACTGTAGCTGTCTTCAGACACTCCAGAAGAGGGTGTCAGATTCTGGAGAATCTAAATCCCTCTTATGGTCTGCATATGATGTACATAAACACAGCCTCACATATACTTCTAAAAATTTAAAGTTGTGTGGGGCCACTGGGAGGGATCAACAATTAACAGCATTTTCTCCTCTTTCAGAGAACCTGGGATAAACTACCAGCACCTTATGGTGGCCCATCTCCAGTTCCAGTGGATCAGACCGACAGACAGACAGAGAGACAGAGATAAGGATGGCAGGCCTGCCTGGTCTTTCTTTATTTCTTATTCGTTTTAAAAAATGTTTATTTATTTATTTATTCATATATGTATTTATTAGATATAAGTACACTGTAGCCGTCTTCAGACACTCCAGAAGAGGGTGACAGATTATAGAGAATCTAAATCCCTCTTATGGTCTGAATATGATGTACATAAACACAGCATCACATATACTTCTAAAAATTAAAAATGGGTGGAGCCACTGAAAGGGCTCAACAATTAACAGCATTGTCTCCTCTTCCAGAGAACCTGGGATCAACTACCAGCAACTATATTGTGGCCCATCTCCAGTTCCAGGGGATCAGGCAGACAGACAGACAGACAGACAGAGATAAGGATGGCAGGCCTGCCTGGTCTTGTTTTCTTTCTTATCCTTTTTAAAAAATGTTTATTTATTTATTTATTTATTTATGTATTTATTAGAATTAAGTACACTGTAGCTGTCTTCAGACACTCCAGAAGAGGGTGTCAGATTCTGGAGAATCTAAATCCCTCTTATGGTCTGCATATGATGTACATAAACACAGCCTCACATATACTTGTAAATATTTAAAGATGGGCAGGGCCACTGATAGGGCTCAACAATTAACAGCATTGTCTCCTCTTCCAGAACCCTGGGATCAACTACCAGCAACTTTATGGTAGCCCATCTCCAGTTCCAGGGGATCAGACAGACAGACAGACAGACAGACAGACAGAGATAAGGATGGCAGGCCTGCCTGGTCTTACTTTCTTTCTTATCCTTTTTAAAAAAATGTTTATTTATTTATTTATTTATTTATTTATTTATTTATTTATTTATGTATTTATTATATATAAGTACACTGTAGTTGTCTTCAGACACTCCAGTATAGGGTGTCAGATTCTGGAGAATCTAAATCCTCTTATAATCTGAATATGATATACATAAACACAGCCTCACATATGCTTCTAAATATTTAAAGAAGTGTGGGGCCACTGAAATGGCTCAACAATTAACAGCATTATCTCCTCTTCCAGAGAACCTTGGATCAACTACCAGCAACTATATGGTGGCCGATCTCCAGTTCCCGGGGATCAGATAGACAGACAGACAGACAGACAGAGATATGAATGGCAGGCCTGCCTGGTCTTTCTTTCTTTCTTATCCTTTTTAAAAAATGTTTATTTATTTAATTATTTATTTATTTATTTATTTATCTATTTATTTATTAGATATAAGTACACTGTAGCTGTCTTCAGACAGTTCAGAAGAGGGTGTCAGATTCTGGAGAATCTAAATCCCTCTTATGGTCTGCATATGATGTACATAAACACAGCCTCACATATACTTCTAAATATTTAAAGATGGGTGGCGCCACTGAAAGGGCTCAACAATTAACAGCATTGTCTCCTCTTCCAGAGAACCTGGGATCAACTACCAGCAACTATTCGTGGCCCATCTCCAGTTCCCAGGGATCAGATAGACAGACAGACAGACAGACAGACAGACAGACAGAGATATGGATGGCAGGCCTGCCTGGTCTTTCTTTCTGTCTTATCCTTTTTAAAAAATGTTTATTTATTTATTTATTTATTTATTTATTTATGTATTTATTAGATATAAGTACACTGTAGCTGTTCAGACACTCCAGAAGAGGGTGTCATATTCTTGAGAATCTAAATCCCTCTTATGGTCTGCATATGATGTACATAAACACAGCCTCACATATACTTCTAAAAATTTAAAGAAGGGTGGGGCCACTCTAAAATCTCAACAATTAACAGCATTGTCTCCTCTTCCAGAATACCAGGGATCGACTACCAGCAACTATATGGTGGCCCATCTCCAGTTCCAGGGGATCAGACAGACAGACATACAGACAGTGCTAAGGATGGCAGGCCTGTATGGTCTTTCTTTCATTCTTATCCTTTTTAAAAAAATGTTTATTTATATATTTATTTATGTATTTATTAGATATAAGTACACTGTAGCTGTCTTCAGACACTCCAGAAGAGGGTGTCAGATTCTGGAGAATCTAAATCCCTCTTATTGTCTGCATATGATGTACATAAACACAGCCTAACATATACTTCTAAAAATTAAAAGATGTGTGGGGCCACTGAGAGGGCTCAACAATTAACAGCATTGTCTCCTTTATCAGAGAACCTGGGATAAACTACCAGCACCTTATGGTGGGCCATCTCCAGTTCCAGTGGATCAGACAGACAGACAGACAGAGAGACAGAGATAAGGATGGCAGGCCTGCCTGGTCTTTCTTTATTTCTTAAATTTTTTAAAAAATGTTTATTTATTTATTTATTTATGAATTTATTAGATATAAGTACACTGTAGCTGTTCAGACACTCCAGAAAAGGGTGTCAGATTCTGGAGAATCTAAATCCCTCTTATGGTCTGCATATGATGTACATAAACACAGCCTAACATATACTTCTAAAAATTAAAAGATGTGTGGGGCCACTGAAAGGGCTCAACAATTAACAGCATTGTCTCCTCTTATAGAGAACCTGGAATCAATTACCAGCAACTATATTGTGGTCCATCTCCAGTTCCAGGGGATCAGAAGACAGACAGACAGACAGTGATAAGGATGGCAGTCTTCCTGGCCTTTCTTTCTTTCTTAAACTTTTTTTTAAATGTTTATTTATTTATTTATTTATTTATTTATTTATTTATTAGATATAAGTACACTGTAGCTGTTCAGACACTCCAGAAGAGGGTGTCAGATTCTGGAGAATCTAAATCCGTCTTATGGTCTGCATATGATGTACATAAACAGAGCCTCACATATATTTCTAAAAATTTAAAGAAGAGTGGGGCCACTCTAAAAGCTCAACAATTAACAGCATTGTCTCCTCTTCCAGAGTACCTGGGATCAACTACCAGCAACTATATGGTGGCCCATCTCCATGTCCAGGGGATCAGACAGACAGACAGACAGTGATAAGGATGGCAGGCCTGCCTGGTCTTTCTTTCTTTCTTATCCTTTTTAAAAAAATGTTTATTTATATATTTATTTATGTATTTATTAGATATAAGTACACTGTAGCTGTCTTCAGACACTCCAGAAGAGGGTGTCAGACTCTGGAGAATCTAAATCCCTCTTATGGTCTGCATATGATGTACATAAACACAGCCTCACATATACTTCTAAAAATTTAAAGATGTGTGGGGCCACTGAGAGGGCTCAACAATTAACAGCATTGTCTCCTCTTTCAGAGAACCTGGGATAAACTACCAGCACCTTATGGTGGCCCATCTCCAGTTTCAGTGGATCAGACAGACAGACAGACAGAGACACAGAGATAAAGATGGCAGGACTGCCTGGTCTTTCTTTATTTCTTATACTTTTTAAAAAATGTTTATTTATTTATTTATTTATGTATTTATTAGATATAAGTACACTGTACCCGTCTTCAGACACTCCAGAAGAGGATGACAGATTCTAGAGAATCTAAATCCATCTTATGGTCTGAATATGATGTACATAAACACAGCATCACATATACTTCTAAAAATTAAAAATGGGTGGGGCCACTGAAAGGGCTCAACAATTAACAGCATTGTCTCCTCTTCCAGAGAACCTGGGATCAACTACCAGCAAGTATAAGGTGGCCCATCTCCAGTTCCAGTGGATCAGACAGACAGACAGACAGACAGACAGAGATAAGGATGGCAGGCCTGCCTGGTCTTACTTTCTTTCTTATCCTTTTTCAAAAATGTTTATTTATTTATTTATTTATTTATTATATATAAGTACACTGTAGCTGTCTTCAGACACTCCAGTATATGGTGTCAGATTCTGGAGAATCTAAATCCTCTTATAATCTGAATATGATGTACATAAACACAGCCTCACATATACTTCTAAATATTTAAAGAAGTGTGGGGCCACTGAAAGGGCTCAACAATTAACAGCATTGTCTCCTCTTCCAGAAAACCTTGGATCAACTACCAGCAACTATATGGTGGCCCATCTCCCGTTCCCGGGGATCAGATAGACAGACAGACAGACAGACAGAGATATGGATGGCAGGCCTGCCTGGTCTTTCTTTCTTTCTTATCCTTTAAAAAAAATGTTTATTTATATATTTATTTATGTATTTATTAGATATAAGTACACTGTAGCTGTCTTCAGACACTCCAGAAGAGGGTGTCAGATTCTGGAGAATCTAAATCCCTCTTATGGTCTGCATATGATGTACATAAACACAGCCTCACATATACTTCTAAAAATTTAAAGATGTGTTGGGCCACTGAGAGGGCTCAACAATTAACAGCATTGTCTCCTCTCTCAGAGAACCTGGGATAAACTACCAGCACCTTATGGTGGCCCATCTCCAGTTCCAGTGGATCAGACAGACAGACAGACAGACAGAGAGACAAAGATAAAGATGGCGGGCCTGCCTGGTCTTTCTTTATTTCTTATACTTTTTAAAAAATGTTTATTTATTTATTTATTTATTTATTTATTTATTTATTTATTTGATATAACTACACTGTAACCGTCTTCAGACACTCCAGAAGAGGGTGTCAGATTCTAGAGAATCTAAATCCCTCTTATGGTCTGAATATGATGTACATAAACACAGCCTCACATATACTTAAAAAATTAAAAGGCCACTGAAAGGACTCAACAATGAACAGCATTGTCTCCTCTTCCAGAGAACCTTGGATCAACCTCCAGCACCTACAATGTGGCCCATCTCCAGTTCCAGGGGATCAGACAGACAGACAGACAGACAGAGATAAGGATGGCAGGCCTGCCTGGTCTTTCTTTCTTTCTTTCTTTCTTATCCTTTTTAAAAAATATTTATTTATTTATTTATTTATTTATTTATTTATTTATTTATATAATTATTAGATATAAGTACACTGTAGCTGTTCAGACACTCCAGTAGAGGGTGTCAGATTCTGGAGAATCTAACTCCCTCTTATGGTCTCCATATGATGTACATAAACACAGCCTAACATATACTTCTAAAAATTAAAAGATCTGTGGGGACACTGAAAGGGCTCAACAATTAACAGCATTGTCTCGTCTTATAGAGAACCTGGGATCAACTACCAGCAACTATATGGTGGTCCATCTCCAGTTCCAGGGGATCAGACAGACAGACAGACAGACAGTGATAAGGATGGCAGGCCTGCCTGGTCTTTCTTTCTTTCTTATACTTTTTTTAAAAAATGTTTATTTATTTATTTATTTATTTATTCATTTATTTATTTATTTATTTATTAGATATAAGTACACTGTAGCTGTTCAGACACTCCAGAAGAGGGTGTCAGATTCTGGAGAAACTAAATCCCTCTTATGGTCTGCATATGATGTACATAAACACAGCCTCACATATACTTCTAAAAATTTAAAGATGGGTGGGGCCACTGAAAGGGCTCAACAATTAACAGCACTGACTCCTCTTCCAGAGAACCTGGGATCAACTACCAGCAACTATTCGTGGCCCATCTCCAGTTCCCAGAGATCAGATAGACAGACAGACAGACAGACAGACAGAGATATGGATGGCAGGCGTGCCAGGTCTTTCTTTCTGTCTTATCCTTTTTAAAAAATATTTATTTATTTATTTATTTATTTATTTATTTATTTATTTATTTATTTATGTATTTAGTAGAAATAAGTACACTCTAGCTGTTCAGACACTCCAGAAGAGGGTGTCAGATTCTGGAGAATCTAAATCCCTCTTATGGTCTGCATATGATGTACATAAACACAGCCTCACATATACTGCTAAAAATTTAAAGAAGGGTGGGGCCACTCTAAAACCTCAACAATTAATAGCATTGTCTCCTCTTACAGAGTACCTGGGATCAACTACCAGCAACTATATGGTGGCCCATCTCCAGTTCCAGGGGATCAGACAGACAGACATAGAGACAGTGATAAGGATGGCAGGCCTGCCTGGTCTTTATTTCTTTCTTTTTCTTTTTAAAAAAATGTTTATTTATATATTTATTTATGTATTTATTAGATATAAGTACACTGTAGCTGTCTTCAGACACTCCAGAAGAGGGTGTCAGATTCTGGAGAATCTAAATCCCTCTTATGGTCTGTATATGATGTACATAAACACAGCCTCACATATACTTCTAAAAATTTAAAGATTGGTGGAGCCACTGAGAGGGCTCAACAATTAACAGCATAGTCTCCTCTTTCAGAGAACCTGGGATAAACTACCAGCACCTTATGGTGTCCCATCTCCAGTTCCAGTGGATCAGACAGACAGACAGACAGAGAGACAGAGATAAGGATGGCAGGCCTGCCTGGTCTTTATTTCTTATACATTTTTAAAAATGTTTATTTATTTATTTATTTATTTATTTATTTATTTATTTATTTATTTATTTATGTATTTATTAGATAAAAGTACACTGTAGCTGGTCAGACACTCCAGAAGAGGGTGTCAGATTATGGAGAATCTAAATCCCTCTTATGGTCTGAATATGATGTACATAAACACAGCCTCACATATACTTCTAAAAATTATAAATAGGTGGGGCCACTGAAAGGACTCAACAATTAACAGCATTGTCTCCTCTTCCAGAGAACCTGGGATCAACTACCAGCACCTAAAATGTGGCCCATCTCCAGTTCCAGGGGATCAGACAGAAAGACAGACAGACAGTGATAAGGATGGCAGGCCTGCCTGGTGTTTCTTTCTTTCTTATCCTTTTTTAAAAAAAATGTTCGTTTATTTATTTATTTATTTATTTAATTATTATTAGATATAAGTACACTGTAGCTGTTCAGACACTCCAGAAGAGGGTGTCAGATTCTGGATAATCTAAATCCCTCTTATGGTCTGCATATGATGTACATAAACACAGTCTTACATATACTTCTAAAAATTTATAGAAGGGTGGGGCCACTCTAAAAGCTCAACAATTAACAGCATTGTCTCCTCTTCCAGAGTACCTGGGATCAACTACCAGCAACTATATGGTGGCCCATCTCCAGTTCCAGGGGATCAGACAGACAGACATACAGACAGTGATAAGGATGGCAGGCCTGCCTGGTCTTTCTTTCTTTCTTATCCTTTTTAAAAAAATGTTTATTTATATATTTATTTATGTATTTATTAGATATATGTACACTGTAGCTGCTTTCAGACACTCCAGAAGAGGGTGTCAGATTCTGGAGAATCTAAATCCCTCTTATGGTCTGCATATGATGTACATAAACACAGCCTCGCATATACTTCTAAAAATTTAAAGATGTGTGGGGCCACTGAGAGGGCTCAACAATTAACAGCATTGTCTCCTCTTTCAGAGAACCTGGGATAAACTACCAGCACCTTATGGTGGCCCATCTCCAGTTCCAGTGGATCAGACAGACAGACAGACAGACAGAGAGACAGAGATAAGGATGGCAGGCCTGCCTGGTCTTTCTTTATTTCTTATACTTTTTAAAAATTGTTTATTTATTTATTTATTTATTTATGTATTTATTAGATATAAGTACACTGTAGCCGTCTTCAGACACTCCAGAAGAGGGTGTCAGATTCTAGAGAATCTAAATCCCTCTTATGGTCTGCATATGATTACATAAACACAGCCTCACATATACTTCTAAAAATTATAAATAGGTGGGGCCACTGAAAGGACTCAACAATTAACAGCATTGTCTCCTCTTCCAGAGAACCTGGGATCAACTACCAGCACCTAAAAGGTGGCCCATCTCCAGTTCCAGGGGATCAGACAGACAGACAGACAGACAGTGATAAGGATGGCAGGCCTGCCTGGTCTTTCTTTCTTTCTTATCCTTTTTTTAAAAAAAATGTTCGTTTATTTATTTATTTATTTATTTATTTATTTATTTATTTATTATTAGATATAAGTACACTGTAGCTGTTCAGACACTCCAGAAGAGGGTGTCAGATTCTGGAGAATCTAAATCCCTCTTATGGTCTGCATATGATGTACATAAACACAGTCTTACATATACTTCTAAAAATTTATAGAAGGGTGGGGCCACTCTAAAAGCTCAACAATTAACAGCATTGTCTCCTCTTCCAGAGTACCTGGGATCAACTACCAGCAACTATATGGTGGCCCATCTCCAGTTCCAGGGGATCAGACAGACAGACATACAGCTAGTGATAAGGATGGCAGGCCTACCTGGTCTTTCTTTCTTTCTTATCCTTATTAAAAAAATGTTTATTTATATATTTATTTATGTATTTATTAGATATATGTACACTGTAGCTGCTTTCAGACACTCCAGAAGAGGGTGTCAGATTCTGGAGAATCTAAATCCCTCTTATGGTCTGCATATGATGTACATAAACACAGCCTCGCATATACTTCTAAAAATTTAAAGATGTGTGGGGCCACTGAGAGGGCTCAACAATTAACAGCATTGTCTCCTCTTTCAGAGAACCTGGGATAAACTACCAGCACCTTATGGTGGCCCATCTCCAGTTCCAGTGGATCAGACAGACAGACAGACAGACAGAGAGACAGAGATAAGAATGGCAGGCCTGCCTGGTCTTTCTTTATTTCTTATACTTTTAAAAAAAAGGTTAATTTATTTATTTA
Source organism: Mus caroli (assembly GCF_978045245.1). Taxonomy (NCBI): domain Eukaryota; kingdom Metazoa; phylum Chordata; class Mammalia; order Rodentia; family Muridae; genus Mus; species Mus caroli. The sequence continues at coordinate 295,215 of NW_028227359.1, read as the reverse complement.
TTTATTTATTTATTTATTTATTTATTTATGTATTTATTAGATATAAGTACACTGTAGCCGTCTTCAGACACTCCAGAAGATGGTGTCAGATTCTAGAGAATCTAAATCCCTCTTATGGTCTGAATATGATGTACATAAACATAGCCTCACATATACTTCTAAAAATTATAAATAGGTGGGGCCACTGAAAAGACTCAACAATTAACAGCATTGTCTCCTCTTCCAGAGAACCTGGGATCAACTACCAGCACCTAAAAGGTGGCCCATCTCCAGTTCCAGGGGATCAGACAGACAGACAGACAGACAGTGATAAGGATGGCAGGCCTGCCTGGTCTTTCTTTCTTTCTTATCCTTTTTTTAAAAAAATGTTTATTTATTTATTTATTTATTTATTTATTTATTTATTTATTTATTATTAGATATAAGTACACTGTAGCAGTTCAGACACTCCAGAAGAGAGTGTCATATTCTGGAGAATCTAAATCCCTCTTATGGTCTGCATATGATGTAAATAAACACAGCCTCACATATACTTCTAAAAATTTAAAGAAGGGTGGGGCCACTCTAAAAGCTCAACAATTAACAGCATTGTCTCCTCTTCCAGAGTACCTGGGATCAACTACCAGCAACTATATGATGGCCCATCTCCAGTTCCAGGGGATCAGACAGACAGACAGACAGACAGACAGTGATAAGGATGGCAAGCCTGCCTGGTCTTTCTTTCTTTCTTATCCTTTTTAAAAAAATGTTTATTTATATATTTATTTATGTATTTATTAGATATAAGTACACTGTAGCTGTCTTCAGACACTCCAGAAGAGGGTGTCAGATTCTGGAGAATCTAAATCCCTTTTATGGTCTGCATATGATGTACATAAACACATCCTCACATATACTTCTAAAAATTTAAAGATGGGTAGGGCCACTGATAGGGCTCAACAATTAAGAGCATTGTCTCCTCTTCCAGAGAACCTTGGATCAACTACCAGCAACTATATGGTGGCCCATCTCCAGTTCCCAGGGATCAGATAGACAGACAGAGAGACAGGCAGAGATATGGATGGCAGGCCTGCCTGGTCTTTCTTTCTTTCTTATCCTTTTTAAAAAATGTTTATTTATTTATTTATTTATTTATTTATCTATCTATTTATTTATTAGATATAAGTACACTGTAGCTGTCTTCAGATACTCCAGAAGAGGGTGTCAGATTCTGGAGAATCTAAATCCCTCTTATGGTCTGCATATGATGTACATAAACACAGCCTCACATATACTTCTAAATATTTAAAGATGGGTAGGGCCACTGATAGGGCTCAACAATTAACAGCATTGTCTCCTCTTCCAGAGAACCTGGGATCAACTACCAGCAACTTTATGGTAGCCCAACTCCAGTTCCAGGGGATCAGACAGAGAGACAGACAGAGAGAGATAAGGATGGCAGGCCTGCCTGGTCTTACTTTCTTTCTTATCCTTTTTAAAAAATGTTTATTTATTTATTTATTTATTTATTTATTTATTTATTTATTATAAGTACACTGTAGCTGTCATCACTCACTCCAGTAGAGGGTGTCAGATTCTGGAGAATCTAAATCCTCTTAAAATCTGAATATGATGTACATAAACACAGCCTCACATAAACTTCTAAATATTTAAAGAAGTGTGGGGCCACTGAAAGGGCTCAACAATTAACCGTATTGTCTCCTCTTCCAGAGAACCTTGGATCAACTACCAGCACAATATGGTGGCCCATCTCCAGTTCCCGGGGATCAGATAGACAGACAGACAGACAGACAGAGATAAGGATGGCAGGCCTGCCTGGTCTTTCTTTCTTTCTTATACTTTTTAAAAAATGTTTATTTATTTATTTATTTATTTATCTATTTATTTATTAGATATAAGTACACTGTAGCTGTCTTCAGACACTCCAGAAGAGGGTGTCAGATTCTGGAGAATCTAAATCCCTCTTATGGTCTGCATATGATGTACATAAACACAGCCTCACATATACCTCTAAATATTTAAAGATGGGTGGCGCCACTGAAAGGGCTCAAAAATTAACAGCATTGTCTCCTCTTCCAGAGTACCTGGGATCAACTACCAGCAACTATATGGTGGCCCATCTCCAGTTCCAGGGGATCAGACAGACAGACATACAGACAGTGATAAGGATGGCAGGCCTGCCTGGTCTTTCTTTCTTTCTTATCCTTTTTAAAAAAATGTTTATTTATATATTTATTTATGTATTTATTAGATATAAGTACACTGTAGCTGTCTTCAGACACTCCAGAAGAGGGTGTCAGATTCTGGAGAATCTAAATCCCTCTTATGGTCTGCATATGATGTACATAAACACAGCCTCACATATACTTCTAAAAATTTAAAGATGTGTGGGGCCACTGAGAGGGCTCAACAATTAACAGCATTGTCTCCTCTTTCAGAGAACCTGGGATAAACTACCAGCACCTTATGGTGGCCCATCTCCAGTTCCAGTGGATCAGACAGACAGACAGACAGAGAGACAGAGATAAGGATGGCAGGCCTGCCTGGTCTTTCTTTATTTCTTATACTTTTTAAAAAATGTTTATTTATTTATTTATTTATTTATGTATTTATTAGATATAAGTACACTGTAGCTGTCTTCAGACACTCCAGAATAGGGTGTCAGATTCTGGAGAATCTAAATCCCTCTTATGGTCTGCATAGGATGTACATAAACACAGCCTCACATATACTTCTAAATATTTAAAGATGGGTAGGGCCACTGATAGGGCTCAACAATTAACAGCATTGTCTCCTCTTCTAGAGAACCTGGGATCAACTACCAGCAACTTTATGGTAGCCCAAGTCCAGTTCCAGGGGATCAGACAGACAGACAGACAGACAGAGATAAGGATGGCAGGCCTGCCTGGTCTTACTTTCTTTCTTATCCTTTTTAAAAAATATTTATTTATTTATTTTTTTTTATGTATTTCTTAGATATAAGTACACTGTAGCTTTCTTATACACTCCAGAGGAGGGTGTCAGATTCTGGAGAATGAAAATCCCTCTTATGGTCTGCATAGGATGTACATAAACACAGCCTCACATATACTGAGCTGAGGTGTCACAGGCCAACTGCTGGAATTTCTGAGTACCACCTAGATTGAGAAAAGCTATGCTGTGGTTGCTTAATTTATGTATTTTATTATTTCTATTTGTTGTTTTGTTTTGTTTTATTTGTTTTTAGAGAAGTCCTCAGTCTGTAGCTCTGGCTGACCCAGGACTGCCTACTTGTGTTAATTAGGGTTTCACAGCTGAGAACAGACACCAAGAGCAAGGTAAGGCTTAGAAAACTCTACATTCAGTGGTTGCTCAAGCTCTTAATGAGAGCACTCTGTAGGCAGAGGCAGTCAGTTTCTGAGTTCGAGGCCACCCTGGTGAAAGACAGGGCTAGGGTAGGGGCTAGGGTGAGGAAAGAAAGAAAGAAAAGAAACAAAGAAAGAAGAATAAAAAGTTTTTATAAAAGTTTTATAAAAAGTGTTAAAGTTTTTAAAAATTAAAAAAAAAATACCAGATCACCATCACACAGCATTGGCTGTCTTCAGGTGTATCCTTTCAGCCTCCAAAACAAAAAACAATGGCTGGCTGTCTTCAGGTATATCCTATTCTCGAGTCTTATTTCCAACCTTAGAGCTGGGCTGAGCTGCCTCATTATGTAATTGCAAACCTTCCTTGGTTTGTCTTTTCCATTTCTAAGACTAACAGGCCTTTTTCTATTTATTGAATATGCTCATGACTGTCCTTTAGATATAGTAAATATAACTGTTGCTTATAAAACTTGTTTTCTAGGAATTTTTAAAGGGCAATGGCAGAGTTTATTTATAAAAAAATATTTTGCATTTATTTATTTGTGTGAGTGATGAAGCCCAGGTCTTCAAACTCGTCAGGAGGTATGATTACCTCCCCTCTCTCTCAACCCCTCTCTCTCCTCTCTCAATGATTGTGTAAGAATGTTTTGCATGTGTATGCTGTGCCCACAGACTCCAGAACAGAGTATTAGATCCCCTGGAACTGGAGATGGGCCACCATATATAATACTGGTAATTGAGCCCAGGTTCTCTGGAAGAGGAGACAATGCTCTTAATTGTTGAGCCCTCTCTGTAGCCACATCTTTCTTTCTTTTTTTTTTTTTTGAGTATATGTGAGGCTGTGTTTATATACATCATATGCAGACAATAAGAATGATTTAGATTCTTCAGAATCTGACACCCTCTTCTGGACTGTCTGAACATAGCTACAGCATACTTAAATATAATAAATAAATAAATCTTTAAAAAGAAAAGGAAAAGTAAAAAAGAAAGAACAGGCCTGCCATATGCATGTTCATAGAGGAAAATGAAGAGACCCCAATCTAACCTCAGCAGGGTGCTTCCTTCTGGATGGTAGCTCACAGTTTCAT
>NW_028227359.1:273277-285777 GCF_978045245.1 Mus caroli | reverse complement strand
GTGGCCCATCTCCAGTTCCAGGGGATCAGACAGACAGACAGACAGACAGAGATAAGGAGGGCAGGCCTGCCTGGTTTTTCTTTCTTTCTTATCCTTTTAAAAATGTTTATTTATTTATTTATTTATTTATTTATTTATTTATTTATTAGATATAAATACACTGTAGTTGTTTTCAGACACTCCAGAAGAGGGTGTCAGATTCTGGAGAATCTAAATCCCTCTTATGGTCTGCATATGATGTACATAAACACAGCCTCACATATACATCTAAAAATTTAAAGATAGGTGGAGCCACTGAAAGGGCTCAACAATTAACAGCATTGTCTCCTCTTCCAGAGTACCGGGGATCAACTACCAGCAACTATATTGTGGCCCATCTCCAGTTCCAGGGGATCAGACAGACATACATACAGACAGACAGACAAGGATTGCAGGCCTGCCTGGTTTTTCTTTCTTTCTTATACATTTTAAAAATGTTTATTTATTTATTTATTTATTTATTTATTTATTTATTTATGTATTTATTAGATATAAGTACACTGTAGCTGTCTTCAGACACTTAAGAAGAGGGTGTCATATTCTGGAAATCAAAATCCCTCTTATTGTCTGCATATGATGTACATAAACACAGCCTCACATATACTTCTCAAAATTTAAAGATGTGTGGGGCCACTGAAACGGCTCAACAATTAACAGCATTGTCTCCTCTACCAGAACCTGGGATCAACTAGCAGCAACTATATGGTGGCCCATCTCCAGTTCCAGGGGATCAGACAGACAGACAGACAGACAGACAGAGATAAGGAGGGCAGGCCTGCCTGGTCCTTCTTTCTTTCTTATCCTTTTAAAAAATGTTTATTTATTTATTTATTTATTTATTTATTTATTTATTTATTAGATATAAGTACACTGTAGCTGTCTTCAGACACTCCAGGAGAGGGTGTCAGATTCTGGAGAATCTAAATCCCTCTTATGGTCTGCATATGATGTACATAAACACAGCCTCACATATACTAATAAAAATTTAACGATGGGTGGGGCCACTGAAAGCGCTCAACAATTAACAGCATTGTGTCCTCTTCCAGAGAACCTGGGATCAACTACCAGCACCTATATGGTGGCCCATCTCCAGTTCCAGGGGATCAGAACGACAGACAGACAGACAGACAGACAGAGATAAGGATGGCAGGCCTGCCTTGTCTTTCTTTCTTTCTTATCTGGTTTAAATAATGTTTATTTCTTTATTTACTTATTTATTTATGTATTTATTAGATATAAGTACACTGTTGTTGTCTTCAGACACTCCAGAAGAAGGTGTCAGATTCTGATGAATCTAAATCCCTCTTCTGGTCTGCATATGATGTACATAAACACAGCCTCACATACACTTCTAAAAATTTAAAGATGGGTAGGGCCACTGATAGGGTTCAACAATTAACAGCATTGTCTCCTCTTCCAGAGAACCTGGGATCAACTACCAGCAACTATATGGTGGCCCATCTCCAGTTCCCGGGGATCAGATAGACAGACAGAGAGACAGACAGAGATAAGGATGGCAGGCCTGCCTGGTCTTACTTTCTTTCTTATCCTTTTTAAAAATGTTTATTTATTTATTTATTTATTTATTTATTTATTTATTTATTTATTAATGTATTTATTATATATAAGTACACTGTAGCTGTCTTCAGACACTCCAGTAGAGGGTGTCAGTTTCTGGAGAATCTAAATCCTCTTATAATCTGAATATGATGTTCATAAACAGGCCTCACATATACTTCTAAATATTTAAAGAAGTGTGGGGCCACTGAAAGGGCTCAACAAGTAAGAGCATTTTCTCCTCTTTCAGAGAACCTTGGATCAACTACCAGCAACTATATGGTGGCCCATCTCCAGTTCCTGGGGATCAGATAGACAGACAGACAGACAGACAGAGATATGGATGGCAGGCCTGCCTGGTCTTTCTTTCTTTCTTTCTTATCCTTTTAAAAAAAATGTTTATTTATTTATTTATTTATTTATTTATTTATTTATTTATCTATTTGTTTATTAGATATAAATACACTGTAGCTGTTCAGACACTCCAGAAGAGGATGTTAGATTCTGGAGGATCTAAATCCCTCTTATGGTCTGCATATGATGTACATAAACACAGCCTCACATATACTTCTAAAAATTTAAAGAAGGGTGGGGCCACTCTAAAAGCTCAACAATTAACAGCATTGTCTCCTCTTCCAGAGTACCTGGAATCAACTACCAGCAACTATATGGTGGCCCATCTCCAGTTCCAGGGGATCAGACAGACAGACATACAGACAGTGCTAAGGATGGCAGGCCTGCCTGGTCTTTCTTTCATTCTTATCCTTTTTAAAAAATATTTATTTATTTATTTATTTATTTATTTATTTATTTATTTATTTATTTATGCATTTCTTAGATATAAGTACACTGTAGCTGTCTTCCGACACTCCAGAAGAGGGTGTCAGATTCTGGAGAATCTAAATCCCTCTTATGGTCTGCATATGATGTACATAAACAGAGCCTCACATATACTTCTAAAAATTAAAAGATGGTGGGCCCACTGAAAGGGCTCAACAATTAACAGCATTGTCTCTTCTTCCAGAGAACGTGGGATCAACTACCAGCAACTATATGGTGGCCCATCTCAAGTTCCAGGGGATAAGACAGACAGACAGACAGACAGAGATAAGGATGGCAGGCCTGCCTGATTTTTCTTTCTTTCTTATACTTTTTAAAAAATGTTCATTTATTTATTTATATATTTATTAGATATAAGTACACTGTAGCTGCCTTCAGACTCTCCAGAAGAGGGTTCAGATTCTGGAGAAGCTATATCCCTCTTATGGTCTGCATATGATGTACATAAACACAGCCTCACATATACTTCTAAAAATTTAAAGATGGGTGGGGCCACTGAGAGGGCTCAACAACTAACAGCATTGTCTCCTCTTCCAGAGAACCTGGGATCAACTACAAGCAACTATATTGTGGCCCATCTCCAGTTCCAGAGGATCACACAGACATACATATAGACAGACAGACAAGGATTGCAGGCCTGCCTGGTTTTTCTTTCTTTCTTATCCTTGTAAAAAAATGTTTATTTATTTATTTATGTATTTATTAGATATAAGTACACTGTAGCTGTCTTCAGACACTCCAGAAGAGGGTGTCAGATTCTGGAGAATATAAATCCCTCTTATGGTCTGCATATGATGGACATAAACACAGATTCACATACACTTCTAAAAATTTAAAGATGGGTGGGGCCACTGAAAGGGCTCAACAATTAACAGCATTGTCTCTTCTTCCAGAGAACATGGTATCAACTACCAGCAACTGTATGGTGGCCCATCTCCAGTTCCAGGGGATCAGACAGACAGACAGACAGACAGACAGAGATAAGGAGGGCAGGCCTGCCTGGTCTTTCTTTCTTTCTTATCCTTTTAAAATAATGTTTATTTATTTATTTATTTATTTATTTATTTATTTATTTATGCATTTATTAGATATAAGTACACTGTAGTTGTCTTCAGACACTCCAGAAGAGGGTGTCAGATTCTGGAGAATCTAAATCCCTCTTATGGTCTTCATAATATGTACATAAACACAGCCTAACATATACTTCTAAAAATTTAAAGATAGGTGGAGCCACTGAAAGGGCTCAACAATTAACAGCATTGTCTCCTCTTCCAGAGAACCTGGGATCAACTACCAGCAACTATATGCTGGGCCATCTACAGTTCCAGGGGATCAGACACACAGAGAGACAGACAGACACTGTAGGACCCAGAATATGGCAAGAAACCCTGAGAAAGGTGGAAAATTAATAATACACTCTGTAGTACCCAGAATATGGCAAGAAACCCTCATAAAAGTAGAAAATTAAAAACTCACACTGAAGGAACCCAAATATGGCAAGAAAACCTGAAAAATGTGGAAAATGAGAATAATCACAGTGTAGGAACCAGAATTCCGAAAATACTTGAAAAACGTCATAAATGAGAAAATCACATTTTAGGACCCAGAATATGGGGAGAAACCCTGAGAAACGTGGAAAATTAAAAATACACTCTGTAGCACTGAGAATATGGCAAGAAACCCTCAACAAAGTAGAAAATTAAAAACTCACACTGAAGGATCCCGAATATGGCGCGAAAACATGAAAAAGGTAGAAAATGAGAATAATCACACTGTATTACCCAGAATTACAAAAACATGAAAAACATCGAAAATGAGAAAATCACACTTGTAGGACCCAAAATACGAAAAAACTTGAAAAACGTGGAAAATGAGAAAATCACACTGCAGAAACCAGAATATGCCGAACAACCATGAAAAACCTGAAAATTAAAAATTCACACTATTGGACACAGAATATGGTGAGAAACCATGAAAAGACTGGACAATTAAAATTTCACACTTCATTACCCAGATATGGAGAGAAATACTGAAAACCGTGGGAAAAAATTCACAATGAAGGACCTGGAATACGGCAAGAGACCCTGAAAAAACATGGAAATGAGAAAATCACACAGTATAACCCAGAATATGACGAAAAAACCTGAAAAAGATACAATATTAAAATATCACACGGAAGGACCCAGAATATGGCGAAAAACCTGAAAAAGGAGGAAGATAAAAAAAACTCACACTGAAGGACACAGAATATGGCGAGAAAACCTGAAAAAAGTAGAAAATTAAAAATTCACACTGAAAGACCCCGAATATGGTTTGAAAACCTGAAAAAGGTGGAAAATGAGAATAATCACACTGTAGGACCCAGATTATGCCCAGAAACCCTGAAAACGTGTAAAATTAAAAAAACATGCTGTAGGACCCAGAATATGGCGAGAAAACCTGAAAAAAGTAGAAAATTAAAAATTCACACTGAAGGACCCCGAATATGGTGAGAAAACCTGAAAAAGGTGGAAAATGAGAATAATCACACTGTAGGACCCAGATTTTGCCCAGAAACCCTGAAAACGTGGAAAATTAAAAATACATGCTTTAGGACCTAGAATATGGCGAGAAACCCTGAAAAAAGTTCAAAATTACAAACTCACACTGTAGGACCCCAAATATGGCGAGAAACCCTGAAAAAGGTGGAAAATGAGAAAATCACATTTCAGGACCCAGAATAGGCCTAGAAAATGTGAAAAACGTGAAAATTAAAAATTCACTCTAACGGACCCAGAATATGGCGAGAAAAAGGTAATAAAAAAGTAGAAAATTAAAATCTCACAGTGAAGGAGCCCAAACATGGCGAGAAAATCTGAAAAAGGTGGAAAATGAGAAAATCACACTGTAGGATCCAGAATATGGTGAGAAACCCTGAAGAAAGTAGAAAAATACAAACTGACACTGAAGGACTCCAAATATGGGGAGAAAACCTGAAAAAGGTGGAAAATGAGAAAATCACACTGCAGGACCCAGAATATTTCAAGAAACACTGAAAAACGTGAAAATTAAAAATTCACACTGTCGGACACAGAATATGGCGAGAAACCATGAAAAAAAGTGGATAATTAAAATTCACACTGTATTACCCATAATATGGGGAGAAATACTGAAAAACGTGGAAAATTAAAAATCCACACTGAAGGACCTGGAATATGGCAAGGAAACCTGAAAATGTGGAAATGAGAAAATCACAATGTAGGACCCAGAATATGAAGAAAAAACCTGAAAAACGTGGAAAATGAAAAATACAGACTATAGGACACAGTTTATGGCGAGAAACCCTGAAAGAGTAGAAAATTAAAAACTCACACTGAAGGACCCCAAATATGGCAAGAAACCCTGAAAAAAGTAGAAAATTACAAACTGACACTGAAGAACCCCAATTATGGCGAGAAAACCTGAAAAAGGTGGAAAATGAGAAAATCACACTGTAGGACCCAGAATTACGAAAAAACTTGAAAATATCGAAAATGAGAAAATCACACTATAGGACCCAGAATATGCCAAGAAACCCTGAAAACGTGAAAAATTAAAAATACAACGTTTAGGACCCAGAATCCGGCGAGAAACCCTGAAAAAATTAGAAAATTAAAAACTCACACTGAAGGACCCGAAAAAAAGCTAGAAAGGCTGAAAAAGGTGGAAAATGAGAAAATCACACTGTAGGACCCAGAATTACGAAAAAAATTGAAAAATGTGGAAAATGAGAAAATCACACTGTAGGACCCAGAATATGCCGAGAAACGCTGAAAAAGTGAAACATTAAATATTCACACTGTCGGACCAAGAATATTACCAAAAAAAAAAACCTTAAAAATGAAGAAAATTAAAAATTTACACTGTGGGACTCAGAATATGGCGAGAAACACTGAAAAATGTGGAAAATTAAATTCACACTGTAGGAACAAGAATATGCCGAGAAAACCTGAAAAAGTTTGAAAATGAAAAAATCACACTGTGGGACTGAGAATATGACGAAAAAAAAAACCTTAAAAACATGGAAAATTAAAAACTCCCACTGAAGAACCTAGAATATGGCAAGAAACCCTGAAAAAGGTGGAAAATGAGAAATTCACACTGTAGGACCCAGAATATGATGAGAAACACTGAAAAATGTTGAAAAATAAAAATTCACACTATAGGACCAGAATATGGAAAAAAACCTTGAAAAACGTGGAAAATTAAAAATTCACACTGCAGGACCCAGAATATGCTGAGAAAACCTGAAAAAGGTGGAAAATGAGAAAATCACACTGTAGGATGGAGAATTGGGGAAAAAAACTTGAAAAAAGTCAAAAATTGGAAAATCGCACAGTAGGAGCAAGAATATGCCAGAAACCCTGAAAACGTGGAAAATTAAAAATACACGCTGTAGGATTCAGAATATGGCAAGAAACCCTGAAAGAAGTAGAAAATTAAAAACTCACACTGAAGGACCCGGAATATGGCGAGAAAACCTGAAAAAATGTGGAAAATGAGAAAAACAATCTGTAGGACATAGAAATGCGAAAAAACTTTAAAAAAGTGGAAAATGAGAAAATCACATTGTAGGACCCAGAATATGCCAAGAAACCCTGAAAAACGAGAAAAAATAAAAATATGCTTTTTGGAGCCAGAATATTGCAAGAAACACAGTAAAAAGTAGAAAATTAAAAACTCACACTGAAAGACACCGAATATGGCAAAAAACCTGAAAAAGGTGGAAAATGAGTATAATCACACTGTAGGACACAGAATAGCGAAAAAACTTGAAAAACGTGGAAAAGGAGAAAATCACACTGCAGAACCCAGAATATGCCGAGAAACCCTGAAAAACTAGAAAATTAAAAACTCACATTGAAGGACCCCGAATATGGAGAGTTAACCTGAAAAAGGTGGAAAATGAGAAAATCACACTGTAGGACCCAGAATTACAAAAAAACTTGAAAAACGTGGAAAAGGAGAAAATCACACTGCAAGACCCAGAATATGCCGAGAAACACTGAAAAATGTGAAAATAAAAAATTCACACTGTCAGACACAGAATATGGCAAGAAACCATGAAACAAGTGGAAAATGAGAAAATCACACTGTATTGCCCAGAATATGGCGAGAAATACTGAAAAACGTGGAAAATTAAAAATTCAGACTGAAGGACCTGGAATATGGCAAGAAAACCTGAAAAACGAGGAAATGGGAAAATCACACTGTAGGAGCCAGAATATGCAGAGAAACCTTGAAAAACGTGGAAAAATAAAAATACACTCTGTAGGACCCAGAATATGGCGAGAAACCCTGAAGAATGTAGAAAATTAAAAACTCACATTGAAGGACCCCGAATATGGCGAGAAAACCTGAAAAAGGTGGAAAATGAGAAAATCACACCGTAGGACCCATAATATTACAAAAAACTTGAAAGAAGTGGAAAATTAAAAATTCACAGTGAAGGACCCAGAATATGGCGAGAAAACCTGAAAAACGAGGAAAATTCAAAATTCACACTGTAGGACCCAGAATATGGCTAGAAAACCTGAAAAAGTTGGAAAATGAGAATAATCACACTGTAGGACCAAGATATGCGAAAAAACTTGAAAAATTTCAAAATTGAGAAAATCACACTGTAGGACCCAGAATATGCTGAGAAACACTGAAAAACGTGGAAAATTAAAAATACACGCTGTAGGACCCATAATATGTCGAGAAACCCTGAAAAATTAGAAATGTAAAAACTCACACTGAGGGACCCCAAATATGGCAAGAAAACATGAAAAAGGTGAAAAAAGAGAAAATCACACTGTAGGACCCAGAAATATGAAAAAACTTGAAAAATGTGGAAAATGAGAAAATCACACTGCAGAAACCAGAATATGCCGAACAACCATGAAAAACCTGAAAATTAAAAATTCACACAGTCGGACACAGAATATGGTGAGAAACCATGAAAAAAGTGGACAATTAAAAATTCACACTTTATTACCCAGATATGGCGAGAAATACTGAAAACCGTGGAAAAAAATTCACACTGAAGGACCTGGAATACGGCAAGTGACCCTGAAAAACATGGAAATGAGAAAATCACACAGTAGGACCCAGCATATGGCGAGAAAACCTGAAAAAAGTAGAAAATTAAAAATTCACACTGAAGGACCCCGAATATTGCAAGAAAACCTGAAAAGGGTGGAAAATGAGAATAATCAATCTGTAGGACCCAGCTTATGCCTAGAAACCCTGAAAACGTGGAAAATTAAAAATACATGCTGTAGGACCCAGAATATGGCGTGTAACCCTGAAAAAAGTTGAAAATAACAAACTCACAATGTAGGACCCCAAATATGGCGAGAAACCCTGCAAAAGGTGGAAAATGAGAAAATCACACTGCAGGATCCAGAATATGCCGAGAAAATGTGAAAAACGTGAAAATTAATCATTCACACTCACGGACCCAGAATATGGCGAGAAACACTTAATAAAAAAGTAGGAAATTAAAAACTCACAGTGAAGGAGCCCAAACATGACCAGAAAAACCTGAAAAAGGTGGAAAATGAGAAAATCACACTGTAGGATCCAGAATATGGCAAGAAATCCTGAAAAAAGTAGAAAAATAAAAACTCACACTGAAGGACCCCAAATATGGCAAGAAAACCCGAAAAAGGTGGAAAATGAGAAAATCACACAGTAGGACCCAGAATTACAAAAAAACTTGAAAAAAGTGGAAAATGAGAAAATCACACTGCAGGACCAAGAATATTTAGAGAAATCCTGAAAAACTTGAAAATTAAAAATTCACACTCCAGGACCTAGAATATGCCGAGAAATCCTGAAAAACGTGAAAATTAAAAATTCACATTATCGGACCCAGAATATGGTTAGAAACCCTGAAAAACGGGAAAATTAAAAATTCAACTGAAGGACCCGGAATATGGCGAGAAACCCTGAAAAAAGTAGAAAACTGGAAAATGAGAATAATCACAGTGTAGGACCCAGAATTGCACAAAAAAAAACTTGAAAAACATCGTAATGAGAAAATCACACTGTAGGACCCAGAATATGGCAAGAAACCCTGAGAAACGTGGAAAATTAATAATACACTCTGTAGTACCCAGAATATGGCAAGAAACCCTCAAAAAAGTAGAAAATTAAAAACTCACACTGAAGAACCCCAAATATGGCAAGAAAACCTAAAAAATGTGGAAAATGAGAATAATCACAGATTAGGACCCAGAATTGCGAAAATACTTGAAATGTCGTAAATGAGAAAATCACATTTTAGGACCCAGAATATGGCGAGAAACCCTGAGAAACGTAGAAAATTAAAAATACACTCTGTAGCACCGAGAATATGGCAAGAAACCCTCAACAAAGTAGAAAATTAAAAACTCACAATGAAGGACCCCGAATATGGCGAGAAAACCTGAAAGAGGTGGAAAATGAGAATAATCACACTGTAGGACCCAGAATAGCGAAAAAAAACATGAAAATCATTGAAAATGAGAAAATCACACTGTAGGACCCAGAATATGGCGAGAAACCCTGAGAAACGTGGAAAATTAAAAATACACTCTGTAGCACCCATAATATGGCAAGAAACGCTCAAAAAAGTAGAAAATTAAAAACTCACACTGAAGGACCCTGAATATGCCGAGAAAACATGAAAAAGGTAGAAAATGAGAATATTCACACTATATTACCCAGAATTACAAAAACATGAAAAACATCGAAAATGAGAAAATCACACTGTAGGACCCAGAATATGCTCAGAAACCATGAAAAACGTGGAAAATTAAAAATACACGCTCTAGGACCCAGAATATGGCGAGAAACTTTGAAAAAGAAAATTAAAAATTCACACTGAGGTATCACGAATATGGAGAGAAAACCTGAAAAAGGTGGAAAATGAGAATAATCACACTGTAGGACCCAGAATTGCGAAAAAACTTGAAAAACGTCGAAAATGAGAAAATCACACTGTAGGACCCACAATATGACGAAAAAAAACCTGAAAAACGTGGAAAATTAAAAATACACGCTGTAGGACACAGAATATGTCGAGAAACCCTGAAAAATTAGAAAATTAAAACCTCACACTGAAGGACCCTAAATATGGCGAGAGAACCTAAAAAATGTAGAAAATTAAAAATTCACACTAAAGGACCCGGAATATGGCAATAAAACCTGAAAAAAGAGGAAAATTAAAAATTCACCACTGAAGGACCCAGAATATGGCAAGAAAACCTAAAAAAAGTAGAAAATTAAAAATTCACACTGAAGGACCTGGAATATGTGAAGAAAACCTGAAAACCGTGGAAATGAGAAAATCACACTGTAGGACCCAGAATATGACGGAAAAACCTGAAAAACGTGGAAAATTAAAAATTCACACTGAAGGACCTGGAATATGTGAAGAAAACCTGAAAAACGTGGAAATGAGAAAATCACACTGTAGGATCCAGAATATGACAGAAAAACCTGAAAAACGTGGAAAATTAAAAATTCACACTGAAGTACCCGGAATATGGTGAGAAAAACTGAAAAACGAGGAAAATTCAAAAACACACTGTAGGATCCAGAGTAAAGGCGAGAAAACCTGAAAAAGGTGGAAAGTGAGAATTTTCACAATGTAGGACCCAGATTTGGGAAAAAAAAAAGTGAAAAACGTTGAAAATGGGAAAATCACACTGTAGGACCCAGAGTATGCCGAGAAACCCTAAAAAAGGTGGAAATTGAGAAAATCACACTTTAGGACCCAGAATTTCGAAAAAACTTGAAAAATGTAGAAAATGAGGAAATCACACTGTAGGACCCACAATATGACGAAATAAACCTGAAAAACGTGGAAAATTAAAAATACACGCTGTAGGACACAGAATATGTTGAGAAACCCTGAAAAATTAGAAAATTAAAAACTCACACTGAAGGACCCTAAATATGGCGAGAGAACATAAAAAAAGTAGAAAATTAAAAATTCACACTAAAGGACCCGGAATATGGCAATAAAACCTGAAAAAAGAGGAAAATTAAAAATTCACACTGAAGGACCTGGAATATGTGAAGAAAACCTGAAAAACGTGGAAATGAGAAAATCACACTGTAGGACCCAGAATATGACGGAAAAACCTGAAAAACGTGGAAAATTAAAAATTCACACTGAAGTACCCGGCATATGGCGAGAAAAACTGAAAAATGAGGAAAATTCAAAAACACACTGTAGGATCCAGAATATAGGCGAGAAAACCTGAAAAAGGTGGAAAGTGAGAATTATCACAATGTAGTACCCAGACTTGGAAAAAAAAAAAAAGTGAAAAACGTCGAAAATGAGAAAATCACACTGTAGGACCCAGAGTATGCCGAGAAACCCTGAAAAACGAGGAAAATTAAAAATACACGTTGGAGGACACAGAATATGTAGAGAAACACTGAAAAATTAGAAAAGTAAAAAATCACATTGAAGGACCCTAAATATGGCGAGAAAACCTTAAAAAGTTGTAAAATGAGAAAATCACACTGTAGGACGCAGAATTCCGAAAAAACTCGAAAAAAGTGGAAAATGAGAAAATCACACTGCAAGACCCAGAATATGCCAGAAACCCTGAAAAATGTAAAAATTAAAAATTCACCCAAAATATGGCGAGAAATACTGAAAAACGTGGAAAATTAAAATATTCAACTGAAGGACCCGGAATATGGCTAGGAAACCTGAAAAATGAGAAAAATTCAAAACTCACACTGTAGGAACCAGAATATGGCGAGAAAACCTGAAATAGGTGGAAAAATAGAAAATCACAATGTAGGACCCAGAATATGAAGTAAAAACTTGAAAAGCGTGGAAAATTAAAAATACACGATGTAGGACACAGAATATGTCGAGAAACCCTGAAAAATAAGAAAATTAAAACCTCACACTGAAGGACCAAAAAAATGGCGAGAGAACCTGAAAAAAGTAGAAAATTAAAAATTCACACTGAAGGACCCAGAATTGCGAAAAAACTTGAAAAAAGTGGAAAATGAGAAAATCACACTGTAGGACCCAGAATATGCCAAGAAAC
>NW_028227359.1:196912-273177 GCF_978045245.1 Mus caroli | reverse complement strand
GGAACCAGAATATATTGAGAAACCCTGAAAAAGTAGAAAATCAAAAACTCACACTGAAGGACCCCAAATACGGGGAGAAATCCTGAAAAAACGTGGAAATGAGAAAATCACACTCTAGGACCAAGAATATGACGAAAAAATCTGAAAAACCAGGAAAATTAAAAATTCACACTGAAGGACCGGGAATATGGCAAGAAAACCTGAAAAACGAGGAAAATTAAAAACACAAACTGAAGGACCCGGAATATGGCGAGAAAACATGAAAAACATGGAAAATTAAATATTCACACTGAAGGACCCAGAATATGCTGAGAAAACCTGAAAAGATGGATAATGAGCATTTCACAGTGTAGGACACAGAACATGACGAAAAAAAAACTTAAAAACGCTTAAAATTAAAAATTCACACTGTAGGACCAGAATATGGCGAGAAAACCCAGAGAAACGTGGAAAATTTAAAAATCACACTGTAGGACACAGAATATGGCGATTAACCCTGTAAAAAGTAGAATATTAAAAACTCACACTGAAGTACCCCGAAAATGGCAAGAAAACCTGAAAAAGGTGGAAAATGAGAAAATCACACTGTAGGATCCAGAATTGCGAAACAAAAAACTTGAAAAATGTCAAAAATGAGAAAATCACACTGTAGGACCCCAGAATAGGGCGAGTAACCCTGAAAAAACGTGGAAAAATTAAAAATACACGCTGTAGGACCCAGAATATGGCAAGAAAGAATTAGAAAATTAAAAACTCACACTGAAGGACCCGGAATATGGCGAGAAAACCTGAAAAAGGTGGAAAATGAGAAAATCACACTGTAGGACCCAGAATTACGAAAAAACTTTAAAAACGTGGAAAATGAGAAAATCACTCTTCAGGACCCAAAATATGCCAAGAAACCGTGAAAAACGTGAAAATTAAAAATTCACACTGTCAGACCCACATTATGGCGAGAAACCTTGAAAAAATTGGACAATAAAAATTCACACTGTATTACCCAGAATACGGCCAGCAACCCTGAAAAAAGTAGATAACTATAAACTCACACTGATGGACGAGGATATGGCTAGAAAACATGAAAAAGGTGGAAAATGAGAAAATCACACTGCAGGACCCAGAATATGCTGAGAATCCCTGAAAATCGTGGAAAATTAAAAATTCACACTGAAGGACCCGGAATTTGGCGAGAAAACCTGAAAAACGAGGAAAATTAAAAATTCACACTGTATTACCCAAAATATGGGGAGAAATACTGAAAAACGTGGAAAATTAAAAATTCACACTGCAGGACCTGGAATATGGCAAGAAATCCTGAAAAACTTGGAAACGAGAATATCACACTGTAGGACCCAGAATATGATGAAAAAACCTGGAAAACGTGGAAAATTAAAAATTCACACTGAAGGAATCAGAATATGGCGAGAAAACCTGAAAAAACGAGGAAAATTAAAAACTCACACTGTAGGACCTAGATTATGGCGAGATAACCTGAAAAAGATGGAAAATGAGAAAATCACATGTAGGACCCAGAATTGTGAGAAAACCTGAAAAAGGTTGAAAACGAGAAAATAACACTGCAGGAGCCAGAATATGCTGAGAAAACCTGAAAAACATTGAAAATTAAATATTCACACTATAGGACCCTGAATATGGCGAGAAACACTGAAAAAGGAAAAAAACGAGAAAATCACACTGTAATAATCAGAATATGACGAAATAACTTAAAAACGTGGAAAATTTAAAATTCACACTGTAGTACCCAGAATATGGCAAGAAAACCTTAAAAACTAGAAATTAAAAAACTCACACTGAAGGACCCCAAATATGGCGAGAAAACCTGAAAAACATGGAAATGAAAAAATCACACTGTAGAACCAGATTATGACGAAGAAACCTGAAAAATGTGGAAAAATAAAAATTCACACTCAAGGACCCGGATATAGCGAGCAAAACTGAAAAATGAGGAAAATTAAAATCTCACACTGAAGGACCCAGAATATGGCGAGAAAACCTGTAAAACCTAGAAAATTAAATATTCACACTGGAGGACACAGAATATTTTGAGAAACTCTGTAAAATCTTGAAAATTAAAAATTCACTCTAAAGGACCAGAATATGGCAAGAAACCTTGAAAAACGTGGAAAATTAAAAATTCACACTGAAGAACCTGGAATATGGCAAGAAAATAAGAAAAACGTGGAAATGAGAAAATCACACTGTATGACCTTGAATATGGCGAGAAAACCTGAAAAACGAGGAAAATTAAAAACTCACACTGAAGGACCCAGAATATGGCGAGAAAACCTGAAAAACATGGAAAATTAAATATTCACAAAGTAGAACCCAGGATAGGGAGAGAAACACTGAAAAAAGTGGAAAATTAAAAATTCACACTCTAGGAACAGAATATGGCAAGAAAACTTGAAAAACGTGGAAAATCGAAAATTCACACTGTAGGACTCAGAATATGCCGAGAAGACCTGAAAAAATTGGAAAATGAGAAAATCACACTGAAGGACCCAGAATATGACGAAAAAAACTTAAAAAGGTTTAAAATTAAAAATTCATACTGTAGGACACAGAACATGGCAAGAAAACCTGAAAAACGTGAAAAATTTAAAATTCACACTGTAGGATGCAGAATATGGCGAGAAACACTGAAAAAAGTAAAAAATTTAAATCTCACACTGAAGGACCCTGAATATGTCGAGAAAACCTGAAAAAGGTGGAAAATGAGAAAATCACACTATAGGACCCAGAATTGCGAAAAAAAATTGAAAAACGTCGAAAATGAGAAAATCACACTGTAGGACCCAGAATATGCCGAGAAACCCTGAAAAATGTGCAAAATTAAACATACACGCTGTAGGACCCAGAATATGGCAACAAACCATGAAAAAACTAAAAAACTAAAAACTCACACTGAAGGACCACGAATATGGTGAGAAAACATGAAAAAGGTGGTTAATGACAAAATCAACTGTAGGACCCAGAATATGATGAAAAAAACTTAAAAACGATTAAAATTAAAAATTCACACTGTAGGACCCCGAATATGGTGAGAAAATCTGAAAATGTTTAAAAATGAGAAAAATACACTGTAGGACCCAGAATATGCTGAGAAACCCAGAAAAACGAGGAAAAATAAAAATATGCTTTGAAGGAGCCAGATTATGACAGGAAACCCTGAAAAAAGTAGAAAATTAAAAACTTACACGGAAGGACCCTGAATATGGCAAGAATACCTGAAAAAGGTGGAAATAGAGAATAATCACACTGTAGGACACAGAATTGCGAAAAAACATGAAAAACGTAGAAAATGAGAAAATCACACTGTAGAACCCAGAATTACGAAAAAATTTATAAAACGTGGAAAATGAGAAAATCACACTGCAGGACCTAGAATATGCTGAGTAACCCTGAAAAACATGAAAATTAAAAATTCACACTGTCGGACACAGAATATGGCGAGAAACCATGAAAAAAGTGGAAAATTAAAAATTCACACTGTATTACCCAGAATATGGCGAGAAATACTGAAAAACATGGAAAATTAAAAATTCACCCTGAAGGACCTGGAATATGGCAAGAAAACCTGAAAAACGAGAAAATGAGAAAAATCACACTGTAGTACCCAGAATATGACGAAAAAACCTGAAAAACGTGTAAAATTAAAAACTCACACTGAATGACCCAGAATATGGCAAGAAAACCTGAAAAAAGTAAAAAACTAAAAATTCACACTGAAAGACCCCGAATATGGCGAGAAAACCTGAAAAAGGTGGAAAATGAGAATAAATGACTGTAGGACCCAGAATTGCGAAAAAACTTGAAAAACTTCGAAAATGAGAAAATCACACTTTAGGACCCAGAATATGCCGAGAAACCCTGAAAAACGTGGAAAATTAAAAATACGCGCTGTTGGACCCAGAATATGGTGAGAAACCGGAAAAACGTGGAAAATTAAAAATACACTCTGTTGGACCCAGAATATGGCAAGAAACCCTGCAAAAGGTGAAAAATGAGAAAATCACACTGTAAGACCCAGAATTACGAAAAAACCTGAAAAACTTGGAAAATGAGAAAATCACACTGCAGGAAACAGAATATGCCGAGAAACCCTGAAAAACGTGGAAAATTAAAAATTCACACTGAAGGACCCGGAATATAGCGAGAAAACCTGAAAAAGGTGGAAAATGAGAAAATCACATGTAGAACCCAGAATAGCGAAAAAACTTGAAAAAGGTGAAAAATGAGAAAATCACACTGCAGGACCCAGAATATGCTGAGAAACCCTGATAATCATGGAAAATTAAATGTTCACACTGTAGGACCCAGAATATGCCTAGAAACCCTTGAAAAACTTGGAAAAATAAAATACACGCTGTAGGAACCAGAATATATTGAGAAACCCTGAAAAAGTAGGAAATCAAAAACTCACACTGAAGGACCCCGAATATGGGGAGAAATCCTAAAAAACGTGGAAATGAGAAAATCACACTCTAGGACCCAGAATATGACGAAAAAACCTGAAAAACATGGAAAATTAAAAATTCACACTGAAGGTCCGGGAATATGGTGAGAAAACCTGAAAAACGAGGAAAATTAAAAACACTAACTGAAGGACCCAGAATATGGCGAGAAAACATGAAAAACATGGAAAATTAAATATTCACACTGTAGGACCCAGAATATGGCGAGAAACACTGAAAAAGGAGGAAAATGAGAAAATCACACTATAGGACCAGAATATGGCAAGAAACCTTGAAAAACGTGGAAAATTAAAAATTCACAATGTAGGACCCAGAATATGCTGAGAAAATCTGAAAAAGTTGGATAATGAGAATATCAAACTGTAGGACCCAGAACATGACGAAAAAAACTTAAAAACGTTTAAAATTAAAAAATCAAACTGTAGGACCTGAATATGGCGAGAAACCCTGAGAATCGTGGAAAATTTAAAAATCACACTGTAGGACGCAGAATATGGCGATTAACCCTGTAAAAAGTGGAATATTAAAAACTCACACTGAAGTACCCCGAAATTGGCAAGAAAACCTGAAAAAGGTGGAAAATGAAAAAAATCACACTGTAGGACCCAAAATATGCTGAGTAACCCTGAAAAACTTGGAAAATTAAAAATACACGCTGTAGGACCCAGAATATGGCAAAAAACCCTGAAAGAATCAGAAAATTAAAAACTCACACTGAAGGAACCGGAATATGGCAAGAAAACCTGAAAAAGTGGAAAGTCTCTCTCTGTCTCTCTCTCTATGTCTCTCTCTGTCTCTCTCTTTCTCTATCTCTGTCTCTCTCTATTTCTCTCTGTCTCTATCTGTCTCTCTCTGTCTCTCTCTGTCTCTCTCTCTCTCTCTGTCTCTCTCTTTCCCTCTCTCTGTCTCTCTCTGTCTCTATCTCTGTCTCTATCTGTCTCTCTCTCTGTCTCTCTCTGTCTCTCTCTCTCTCTCTGTCTCTCTCTTTCCCTCTCTCTGTCTCTCTCTGTCTCTATCTCTGTCTCTCTCTGTCTCTCTCTGTCACTCTGTCTCTCTCTGTCTCTCTCTGTCCCTCTCTGTCTCTCTCTGTGTCTTTCTTTGTCTCTCTTTGTCTCTCCCTGTCTCTCTCTGTCTCTCTCTTTATGTCTCTCTCTGTCTCTCTCTTTCTCTCTCTCTGTATCTCTCTGTCTCTCTTTGTCTCTCTCTGTGTTTTTCTTTGTCTCTCTCTGTCTCTCTTTGTCTCTCTCTGTAACTCTCTCTATGTCTCTCTCTGTCTCTCTCTTTCTCTATCTCTGTCTCTCTCTGTTTCTCTCTGTCTCTATCTCTCTGTGTGTCTCTTTCTTTCCCTCTCTCTGTCTCTATCTCTTTCTCTCTATGTCTATCTCTGTCACTCTGTCTCTCTCTGTCTCTCTCTGTCTCTCTCTGTCTATCTGTCTTTCTCTGTCTCTCTCTGTCTCTCTCTCTGTCTCTCTCTGTCTCTGTGTCTTTCTTTGTCTCTCTCTGTCTCTCTGTCTCTCTCTGTCTCTCTCTGTGTCTCTCTCTATCTCTCTCTCTGTCTCTCTCTGGCTCTCTCTGTCTCTCTCAATGTATCTCTCTGTCTCTCTATGTCTCTCTCTGTGTCTTTCTTTGTCTCTCTCTGTCTCTCTCTGTCTCTGTCTCTCTGTGTGTCTCTCTCTGTCTCTCTCTCTATCTCTGTCTCTCTCTGTCTTTCTCACTCTGTCTCTGTCTCTCTCTGACTCTCTCTGTCTCTCTCTTTCTCTCTGTCTCTCTCTGTCTCTATCTCTGTCTCTCTCTGTCCTTCTGACTCTTTCTGTCTCTCTCTGTCTCTCTCTCTGTCTCTCTCTGTCTCTCTCCTTCTCTCTCTCTGTCTCTCTCTTTCCCTCTCTCTGTCTCTCTCTGTCTCTATCTCTGTCTCTCTCTGTCTCTCTCTGTAACTCTGTCTCTCTCTGTCTCTCTCTGTCTCTCTCTGTCTATCTGTCACTCTCTGTCTCTATCTCTGTATCTCTCTGTCTCTGTCTTTCTCTGTGTCTTTCTTTGTCTCGCTCTGTCTCTCTCTGTCTCTCTCTGTCTCTCTCTCTATGTCTCTCTTTGTCTCTCTCTTTCTCTATCTCTGTCTCTCTCTGTTTCTCTCTGTCTCTATCTGTCTCTCTCTCTGTCTCTCTCTGTCTCTCTCTGTCTCTCTCTTTCCCTCTCTCTGTCTCTCTCTGTCTCTATCTCTGTCTCTCTCTGTCTCTCTCTGTCACTCTGTCTCTCTCTGTCTCTCACTGTCTCTCTCTGTCTCTCTCTGTCTATCTGACTCTCTCTGTCTCTCTCTGTCTCTCTCTCTTTCTCTGTCTCTGTCTCTCTCTTTCTCTCTCTGTCACTCTGTCTCTCTCTGTTTCTCTCTGTCTCTATCTGTCTCTCTGTCTCTATCTGTCTCTCTCTGTCTCTCTCTGTCCCTCACTCTGTATCTCTCTGTCTCTATCTCTGTCTCTCTCTGTCTCTCTCTGTCACTCTGTCCCTCTCTGTCTCTCTCTGTCTCTCTCTCTATCTCTCTCTCTCTCTGTCTCTCTCTGTCTCTCTCTGTCTAACTCTATCTGTCTCTGTCTCTCTCTGTCTCCATCTGTCACTCTGTCGGTCTCTCTCTGTCTCTCTCTGTCCCTCACTCTGTATCTCTCTGTCTCTATCTCTGTCTCTCTCTGTCTCTCTCTGTCACTCTGTCCCTCTCTGTCTCTCTCTGTCTCTCTCTCTATCTCTCTCTCTCTCTGTCTCTCTCTGTCTCTCTCTGTCTAACTCTATCTGTCTCTGTCTCTCTCTGTCTCCATCTGTCACTCTGTCGGTCTCTCTCTGTCTCTCTCTGTCCCTTCTGTCTCTATCTCTGTATCTCTCTGTCTCTCTCTCTGTCTCTCTGTCTCTCTCTGTGTCTCTGTCTCTCTCTGTCTCTCTCTGTCTCTCTCAATGTATCTCTCTGTCTCACTATGTCTCTCTCTGTGTCTTTCTTTGTCTCTCTCTGTCTCTTTATGTCTCTCTCTGTGTCTCTCTCTGTCTCTCTCTCTCTATCTCTGTCTCTCTCTGTCTTTCTCACTCTGTCTCTGTCTCTCTCTGTCCCTCTCTCTGTCTCTCTCTGTCTCTATCTCTGTCTCTCTCTGACTCTCTCTGTCTCTCTCTTTCTCTCTGTCCCTCTCTCTTTATCTCTCTGTCTCTCTCTGTCTCTCTCTCTCTGTGTCTCTCTCTGTCTTTCTCTGTCCCTATCTCTATCTCTCTCTGTCTCTCTCTGTCCTTCTGACTCTTTCTGTCTCTCTCTGTCTCTCTCTCTGTGTCTCTCTGTGTCTCTCTGTCTCTCTCTATGTCTTTCATTGTCTCTCTCTGTCTCTGTCTATTTCTCTGTCTCTCTCTGTCTCTCTCTGTCTCTCTCTGTCTCTATATCTGTCTCTCTCTGTCTCTCTCTGTCTCTCTATGTCTCTCTTAATGTATCTCTCTGTCTCTCTATGTCTCTCTCTGTGTCTTTCTTTGTCTCTCTCTGTCTCTCTCTCTCTCTGTGTCTCACTCTGTCTCTCTCTGTCTCTCTCTGTCTCTATCTCTGTCTCTCTCTGACTCTCTCTGTCTCTCTCTTTCTCTCTGTCTCTCTCTGTCTCTCTTTGTCTCTCTCTCTGTATCTCTCTGTGTCTCTCTGTGTCTCTCTGTGTCTCTCTCTGTGTCTCTCTCTGTCTCTCTCTGTCTCTCTCTGTGTCTCTCTGTGTCTCTCTGTCTCTCTCTGTGTCTCTCTCTGTCTCTCTCTGTCTATCTCTGTCTCTCTCTGTCT
This sequence comes from Mus caroli, assembly GCF_978045245.1. Classification (NCBI taxonomy): domain Eukaryota; kingdom Metazoa; phylum Chordata; class Mammalia; order Rodentia; family Muridae; genus Mus; species Mus caroli. Next base: position 264,900 of record NW_028227359.1, on the reverse strand, counting down.
CTCTCAATGTATCTCTCTGTCTCTCTATGTCTCTCTCTGTGTCTTTCTTTGTCTCTCTCAGTCTCTCTCTCTCTCTGTCTCACTCTGTCTCTCTCTCTGTCTCTCTTTGTCTCTCTCTCTGTATCTCTCTGTCTCTCTCTGTCTCTCTCTCTGTGTCTCTCTCTGTCTTTCTTTTTCTCTATCTATATCGCTCTCTGTCTCTCTCTGTGTCTTTTTTTGTCTCTCTCTGTCTCTCTCTGTCTCTCTCTGTCTCTCTCTGTCTCTCTTAGTCTCTCTCTGTGTCTTTCATTGTCTCTCTCTGTCTCTCTCTGTCTTTCGGTGTCTCTCTCTCTGTCTCTCTCTGTCTCACTCTCTGTCTCTCTCTGTCTCTATCTCTGTCTCTCTCTGTCTCTCTCTGTCTGTCTCTGTCTGTCTATGTCTATCTCTGTGTCTCTCTGTGTCTCTCTGTGTCTCTCTCTGTGTCTCTCTGTGTCTCTCTGTCTCTCTCTGTGTCTCTCTCTGTCTCTCTCTGTCTCTATCTCTGTCTCTCTCTGTCTCTCTCAATGTATCTCTCTGTCTCTCTCTGTCTCTCTCTGTGTCTTTCTTTGTCTCTCTCTGTCTCTCTCTTTCTGTGTCTCACTCTGTCTCTCTCTGTCTCTCTCTCTGTCTCTGTCTCTGTCTCTCTCTCTGTCTCTCTCTGTCTCTCTCTCTAACTCTGTCTCTCTCTGTATTTCTCACTCTGTCTCTGTCTCTCTCTGTCCCTCTCTCTGTCTCTCTCTGTCTCTATCTCTGTCTCTCTCTGACTCTCTCTGTCTCTCTCTTTCTCTCTGTCTCTCTCTGTCTCTCTTTGTCTCTCTGTCTGTATCTCTCTGTCTCTCTCTGTCTCTCTCTCTCAGTGTCTCCCTCTGTCTTTCTTTGTCTCTATGTCTGACTCTCTCTGTCTCTCTTGTGTCTTTCTTTGTCTCTTCTATGTCTCTCTCTGTCTCTCTCTCTGTCTCCCTCAGTCTCTCTCTGTGTCTCTCTCTGTCTTTCTCTGTCTCTATCTCTGTCTCTCTGTCTCTCTCTGTCTCTCTCTCCTTCTGTATCTTTCTGTCTCTCTCTGTCTCTCTCTCTGTATCTCTCTGTCTCTCTCTGTCTCTCTCTGTGTCTTTCTTTGTCTCTCTCTGTCTCTCTCTGTCTCTTTGTGTCTCTCTCTATCTCTCTCTGTCTCTCTCTGTCTCTATCTCTGTCTCTCTCTGTCTCTCTCTGTCTGTCTCTGTCTCTCTGTGTCTCTCTCTCTGTCTCTCTCTGTGTCTCTCTCTGTGTGTCTCTGTCTCTCTCTGTTTCTCTCTCTGTCTCTCTCTGTCTCTAACTCTGTCTCTCTCTGTCTCTCTGACTCTCTCTGTATCTCTCTGTATCTCTCTGTCTCTCTCTGTCTCTCTCTGTCTCTCTCTGTCTCTCTGTGTTTTTCTTTGTCTCTCTCTGTCTCTCTCTGTGTCTCTTTCTGTCTCACTCTGTCTCTCTCTGTCTCTCTCTGTCTCTCTCTCTGTCTCTCTCTCTGTCTCTCTCTGTCTCTCTCTCTTTCTCACTCTGTGTATCTCTGTCTCTCTCTGTGTCTCTCTCTGTCTCACTCTGTCTTTCTCTGTCTCTCTCTGTCTCTCTCTCTGTCTCTCTGTCTCTCTTTGTCTCTCTCTGTCTCTATCTCTGTCTCTCTCTGTCTCTCTCTGTCTCTCTCTGTCTGTCTCTGTCTCTCTGTCTGTCTCTCTCTGTGTCTCTCTGTGTCTCTCTCTGTGTCTCTCTCTGTCTCTCTGTCTCTCTCAATGTATCTCTCTGTCTCTCTATGTCTCTCTCTGTCTTTCTTTGTCTCTCTCTGTCTCTCTCTGTCTCTCTCTGTCTCTCTATGTGACTTTCAGTGGCCCCACACAGCCTCACATATACTTCTAAAAATTTAAAGAAGGGTGTGGCCACTCTAAAAGCTCAACAATTAACAGCATTGTCTCCTCTTCCAGAGTACCTGGGATCAACTACCAGCAACTATATGGTGGCCCATCTCCAGTTCCAGGGGATCAGACAGAGAGACATACAGACAGACAGAGATAAGGATGGCAGGCCTGCCTGGTCTTACTTTCTTTCTTATCCTTTTTAAAAAATGTTTATTTATTTATTTATTTATTTATTTATTTATTTATTTATGTATTTATTGGATATAAGTACACTGTAGCTGTCTTCAGACACTCCAGAAGAGGGTGTCAGATTCTGGAGAATCTAAATCCCTCTTATGGTCTGCATATGATGTACATAAACACAGCCTCCCATATACTTCTAAATATTTAAAGATGGGTAGGGCCACTGATAGGGCTCAACAATTAACAGCATTGTCTCCTCTTTCAGAGAACCTGGGATCAACTACCAGCAAATTTATGGTAGCCCATCTCCAGTTCCAGGGGATCAGACAGACAGACAGACAGACAGACAGAGATAAGGATGGCAGGCCTGCCTGGTCTTACTTTCTATCTTATCCTTTATAAAAAATGTTTATTTATTTATTTATTTACTTATGTATTTATTATATATAAGTACACTGTAGCTGTCTTCAGTCACTCCAGTAGAGGGTGTCAGATTCTGGAGAATCTAAATCCTCTTATAATCTGAATATGATGTACATAAACACAGCCTCACTTATACTTCTAAATATTTAAAGAAGTGTGGGGCCATTGAAAGGGCTCAACAATTAACAGCATTGTCTCCTCTTCCAGAGTACATGGGATCAACTACCAGCAACTATATGGTGGCCCATCTCCAGTTCCAGGGGATCAGACAGACAGACATACAGACAGTGATAAGGATGGCAGGCCTGCCTGGTCTTTCTTTCTTTCTTATCCTTTTTAAAAAAATGTTTGTTTATATATTTATTTATGTATTTATTAGATATAAGTACACTGTAGCTGTCTTCAGACACTCCAGAAGAGGGTGTCAGATTCTGGAGAATCTAAATCCCTCTTATGGACTACATATGATGTACATAAACACAGCCTCACATATACTTCTAAAAATTTAAAGATGTGTGGGGCCACTGAGAGGGCTCAACAATTAACAGCATTGTCTCCTCTTTCAGGGAACCTGGGATAAACTACCAGCACCTTATGGTGGCCCATCTCCAGTTCCAAGGGATCAGACAGACAGACAGACAGAGAGACAGAGATAAGGATGGCAGGCCTGACTGGTCTTTCTTTATTTCTTATACTTTTTAAAAAATGTTTATTTATTTATTTATTTATTTATTTATTTATTTATTAGATATAAGTACACTGTAGCCGTCTTCAGACACTCCAGAAGATGGTGTCAGATTCTGGAGAATCTAAATCCCTCTTATGGTCTGAATATGATGTACATAAACACAGCCTCACATATACTTCTAAAAATTAAAAATGGGTGGGGCCACTGAAAGGGCTCAACAATTAACAGCATTGTCTCCTCTTCCAGAGAACCTGGGATCAACTACCAGCACCTACAAGGTGGCCCATCTCCAGTTCCATGGGATCAGACAGACAGACAGACAGGCAGAGATAAAGATGGCAGGCCTGCCTGGTCTTTCTTTCTTTCTTATCCTTTTTAAAAAATATTTATTTATTTATTTATTTATTTATTTATTTATTTATTTATTTATGTATTTCTTAGATATAAGTACACTGTAGCTTTCTTTAGACACTCCAGAGGAGGGTGTCAGATTCTGGAGAATGTAAATCCCTCTTATGGTCTGCATATGATGTACATAAACACAGCCTCACATATACTGAGCTGAGGTGTCACAGGCCAACTGCTGGAATTTCTGAGTACCACCTAGATAGAGAAAAGCTATGCTGTGGTTGCTTAATTTATGTATTTTATTATTTCTATTTGTTGTTTTGTTTTGTTTTATTTGTTTTTAGAGAAGTCCTCTGTCTGTAGCTCTGGCTGACCCAGGACTGCCTACTTGTGTTAATTAGGGTTTCACAGCTGAGAACAGACACCAAGAGCAAGGTAAGGCTTAGAAAACCCTACATTCAGTGGTGGCTCAAGCTCTTAATGAGAACACTCTGTAGGCAGAGGCAGTCAGTTTCTGAGTTCGAGGCCACCCTGGTGAAAGACAGGGCTAGGGTAGAGGCTAGGGTGAGGAAAGAAAGAAAGAGAGAGAAAGAAAGAGAGAGAAAGAAAGAGAGAGAAAGAAAGAGAGAGAAAGAAAGAGAGAGAAAGAAAGAGAGAGAAAGAAAGAGAAAGAAAGAGAAAGAAAGAGAGAGAAAGAAAGAGAAAGAAAGAGAGAGAGAGAAAGAAAGAGAGAAAGAGAGAAAGAAAGAGAGAGAGAGAAAGAAAGAGAGAGAGAGAGAAAGAGAGAGAGAGAGAAAGAGAGAGAAAGAAAGAGAGAGAAAAAAAGAGTTTTTATAAAAGTTTTATAAAAAGTGTTAACGTTTTTAAAAATTAAAAAAAAAAATACCAGATCACCATCACACAGCATTGGCTGTCTTCAGGTGTATCCTTTCAGCCTCCAAAACAAAAAACAATGGCTGGCAGTCTTCAGGTGTATCCTATTCTCGAGTCTTATTTCCAACCTTAGAGCTGGGCTGAGCTGCCTCATTATGTAATTGCAAACCTTCCTTGGTTTGTCTTTTCCATTTCTAAGACTAACAGGCCTTTTTCTATTTATTGAATATGCTCATGACTGTCCTTTAGATATAGTAAATATAACTGTTGCTTATAAAACTTGTTTTCTAGGAATTTTTAAAGGGCAATGGCAGAGTTTATTTATAAAAAAATATTTTGCATTTATTTATTTGTGTGAGTGATGAAGCTCAGGTCTTCAAACTCGTCAGGAGGTATGATTACCTCCCCTCTCTCTCAACCCCTCTCTCTCCTCTCTCAATGATTGTGTAAGAATGTTTTGCATGTGTATGCTGTGCCCACAGACTCCAGAACAGAGTATTAGATCCCCTGGAACTGGAGATGGGCCACCATAATACTGGTAATTGAGCCCAGGTTCTCTGGAAGAGGAGACAATGCTCTTAATTGTTGAGCCCTCTCTGTAGCCACATCTTTCTTTTTCTTTTTTTTTTTTTTTGAGTATATGTGAGGCTGTGTTTATATACATCATATGCAGACAATAAGAATGATTTAGATTCTTCAGAATCTGACACCCTCTTCTGGACTGTCTGAAGATAGCTACAGCATACTTAAATATAATAAATAAATAAATCTTTAAAAAGAAAAGGAAAAGTAAAAAAGAAAGAACAGGCCTGTCATATGCATGTTCATAGAGGAAAATGGAAGAGACCCCAATCTAACCTCAGCAGGGTGCTTCCTTCTGGATGGTAGCTCACAGTTTCATCCCAGCAAGACAGGCAAATCACTGAGTTCAAGGACAGTAAGGTTCAGGACAGCCAAGGTTAGGAAGGAAAAGGGTCTATGTTGAGAATACAAACCGACAAAACAACAACTAGGAAAAAGAAGTGACAGTGTAACTTGGGGTAGGGTACCAACAAGAGAAAGCTTTCTGTTACCACTTACAAACACCAGTAGCCTTGCTCCCTTCTGCCCAGGTCCCTGCCTTCCTTTCTAGGAATTCTAAGGATGCCAGGGTGTGGGGGAATCCAGATTAACTTTTTAAAAACAAAGACTTGGTCTTTGATGTCTATAGGAAGCCCTTCTCAGTACCTTTAACTACCACTGAACTTTCAGGGCTGTGACTCAACTGTAACAAGGAACAGGGCTAAGAACCTGCAGCCTTTGAAAACAACTATTTTTTTAAAGTGGGGGACACAAATCAGCAGTAGAACCCCTCAGGTTCAGCCATAATACTTGTTAGGGAAAGAGCCTCAATGTCCGGAGCTGAGGTCTCATGGGTGAACTGCTTCAAGCTCTGAGTATCATTGAAAGAAAGAAAAGATATCATGTGGTTGCTTAATTTATTTATTTTATTATTTCTATTTTTTGTTTTCTTTTGTTTTGTTTTAGAAAAGGCCTCAGTCTGTAGCTATGGCTGACCTAGGACAGACTACATGTGTTAATTAGGGTTTCACAGCTGAGAAACAGACCATACCTATGTAAGACTTAGAAAACCCAACAGTCAGTGGTGGCTCGAGCTCTTGATGAGAGCACTCTGGAGGCAGAGGCAGTCAGTTTCTGAGTTCGAGGCCAGCCTGGTTAAAGACAGGGATAGGCAGGGCTAGGCAAGGCAGGGCTGGGCTAGGCTAGGCTAGGCAAGGGGCTGGGCTAGTCAAGGCAAGGGACTAGGCTAGGCTACTCAAGGGATTAGGCAAGACAGACAGACAGAGAGAAAGACAGACAAGGATGGCAGGCCTGCCTGGTTTTTCTTTCTTTCTTATCCCTTTTAAAAAATGTTTGTTTATTTATTTATTTATTTATTTATTTATTTATTTATGTATTTATTAGATATACTTACACTGTAGCTGTCTTCAGACACTCCAGAATAGGGTGTCAGATTCTGGAGAATCTATATCCCTCTTATGGTCTGCATATGATGTACATACACACAGCCTCACATTTACATCTAAAAATTTAAAGATGTGTGGGTCCAATGAAAAAGATCAACAATTAACAGCATTGTCTCCTCTTATAGAGAACCTGGGATCAACTACCAGCAAATATATGGTGGCCCATCTCCAGTTCCAGGGGATCAGACAGACAGACAGACATACAGACAGATAGAGTTAAGGATGGCAGGCCTACCTTGTCTTTCCTTCTTTCTTATCTTTTTAAAAAAATGTTTATTAATTTAAGTATGTATTTATTAGATATAAGTACACTGTAGCTGTCTTCAAACACGCCCGAAGATTGTGTCAGATTCTGGAGAATCTATATCCCTCTTATGGTCTGCATATGATGTATATGAACACAGCCTCACATATACTTCTAAAAATTTAAAGATGGGTGGGGCCACTGAAAGGGCTCAACAATTAACAGCACTGACTCCTCTTCCAGAGAACCTGGGATCAACTACCAGCAATTATATGGTGGCCCATCTCCAGTTCCAGGGGATCAGACAGACAGACAGACAGACAAGGATGGCAGGCCTGCCTGGTCTCTCTTTCTTTATTATCCTTTTTTAAAAATGTTTATTTGTTTATTTATGAATTTATTAGATATAAGTACACTGTAGCTGTCTTCAGACACTCCAAAAGAGGGTGTCAGATTCTGGAGAATCTAAATCCCTCTTATGGTCTGCATATTCGGTACATAAACATAGCCTTGCATATACTTCTAAAAATTTAAAGATGGGTGGGGCCACTGAAAGGGCTCAACAATTAACAGCATTGTCTCCTCTTCCAGAGAACCTTGGATAAACTACCAGCAACTATATGGTGGCCCATCTCCAGTTCCAGGGTATCAGACAGACAGACAGACAGACAGAGATAAGGATGGAGGCCTGCCTGGTCTTTCTTTCTTTCTTATACTTTTAAAAAATGTTTATTTATTTATTTATTTATTTATTTATTTATTTATTTATTTATTAGATATAAGTACACTGTAGCTGTCTTCAGACTCTCCAGAAAAGGGTGTCAGATTCTGGAGAATCTATATCCCTCTTATGGTCTGCATATGATGTACATATGCACAGCCTCACATATACTTCTAAAAATTTAAAGATGGTTGGGGCCACTGAAAGGGCTCAACAATTAACAGCATTGTCTTCTCTTCCAGAGGACCAGGGATCAACTACCAGCAACTATATTGTGGCCCATCTCCAGTTACAGGCGATCAGACAGACATATATACACACAGACAGACAAGGATTACAGGCCTGCCTGGTTTTTCTTTCTTTCTTATACATTTTAAAAATGTTTATTTATTTATATATATATATTTATTAGATATAAGTACACTGTAGCTGTCTTCAGACACTTCAGAAGAGGGTGTCGTATTCTGGAGAATCTAAATCCCTCTTATGGTCTGCATATGATGTACATAAACACAGCCTCACATATATTTCTAAAAATTTAAAGAAGGGTGGGGCCACTCTAAAAGCTCAACAATTAACAGCATTGTCTCCTCTTCCAGAGTACCTGGGATCAACTACGAGCAACTATATGGTGGCCCATCTCCAGTTCCAGGGGATCAGACAGACAGACATACAGACAGTGATAAGGATGGCAGGCCTGCCTGGTCTTTCTTTCTTTCTTATTCTTTTTTAAAAAATGTTTATTTATATATTTATTTATGTATTTATTAGATATATGTACACTGTAGCTGCTTTCAGACACTCCAGAAGAGGGTGTCAGATTCTGGAGAATCTAAATCCCTCTTATGGTCTGCATATGATGTACATAAACACAGCCTCACATATACTTCTAAAAATTTAAAGAAGGTTGGGGCCACTCTAAAAGCTCAACAATTAACAGCATTGTCTCCTCTTCCAGAGTACCTGGGATCAACTACCAGCAACTATATGGTGGCCCATCTCCAGTACCAGGGGATCAGACAGACAGACATACAGACAGTGATAAGGATGGCAGGCCTGCCTGGTCTTTCTTTGTTTCTTTCTTATCCTTTTTTAAAAAATGTTTATTTATATATTTATTTATGTATTTATTAGATATATGTACACTGTAGCTGTCTTCAGACACTCCAGAAGAGGGTGTCAGATTCTGGAGAATCTAAATCCCTCTTATGGTCTGCATATTTGGTACATAAACACAGCCTCGCATATACTTCTAAAAATTTAAAGATGGGTGGGGCCACTGAGAGGGCTCAACAATTAACAGCATTGTCTCCTCTTTCAGAGAACCTGGGATAAACTACCAGCACCTTATGGTGGCCCATCTCCAGTTCCAGAGGATCAGACAGACAGACAGACAGAGAGACAGGGATATGGATGGCAGGCCTGCCTGGTTTCTTTATTTCTTATACTTTTTAAAAAATGTTTATTAATTTATTTATTTATTTATTTATGTATTTATTAGATATAAGTACATTGTAGCCGTCTTCAGACACTCCAGCAGAGGGTGTCAGATTCTAGAGAATCTAAATACCTCTTATGGTCTGAATATGATGTACATAAACACAGCCTCACATATACCTCTAAATATTTAAAAATAGGTGGGGCCACTGAAAGGACTCAACAATTAACAGCATTGTCTCCTCTTCCAGAGAACCTGGGATCAACTACCAGCACCTAAAAGGTGGCCCATCTCCAGTTCCAGGGGATCAGACAGACAGACAGACAGACAGAGATAAGGAGGGCAGACCTGCCTGGTTTTTCTTTCTTTCTTATCCTTTTAACATAATGTTTATTTATTTATTTATTTATTTATTTATTTATTTATTTATTTATTAGATGTAAGTACACTGTAGCTGTTCAGACACTCCAGAAGAGGGTGTCAGATTCTGGAGAATCTAAATCCCTCTTATGGTCTGCATATGATGTACATAAACACAGCCTCACATATAATTCTAAAAATTTAAAGAAGGGTTGGGCCACTCTAAAAGCTCAACAATTAACAGCATTGTCTCCTCTTCCAGAGTACTTGGGATCAGCTACCAGCGACTATATGGTGGCCCATCTCCAGTTCCAGGGGATCAGACAGACAGACATACAGACAGTGATAAGGATGGCAGGCCTGCCTGGTCATTCTTTCTTTCTTATCCTTTTCAAAAAAATATTTATTTATATATTTATTTATGTATTTATTAGACATAAGTACACTGTAGCTGTCTTCAGACACCCCAGAAGAGGGTGTCAGATTCTGGAGAATCTAAATCCCTCTTATGGTCTGCATATGATGTACATAAACACAGCCTCACATATACTTCTAAAAATTTAAAGATGTGTGGGGCCAATGAGAGGGCTCAACAAGTAACAGCATTGTCTCCTCTTTCAGAGAACCTGGGATAAACTACCAGCACCTTATGGTGGCCCATCTCCAGTTCCAGTGGATCAGACAGACAGACAGACAGACAGAGAGACAGAGATAAGGATGGCAGGCCTGCCTGGTCTTTCTTTATTTCTTATACTTTTTAAAAAGTGTTTATTTATTTATTTATTTATTTATTTATTAGATATAAGTACACTGTAGCCGTCTTCAGACACTCCAGAAGAGGGTGTCAGATTCTAGAGAATCTAAATCCCTCTTATGGTCTGAATATGATGTACATAAACACAGCCTCACATATACTTCTAAAAATTATAAATAGGTGGGGCCACTGAAAGCACTCAACAATTAACAGCATTGTCTCCTCTTCCAGAGAACCTGGGATCAACTACCAGCAACTAATAGGTGGCCCATCTCCAGTTCCAGGAGATCAGACAGACAGAGAGACAGACAGTGATAAGGATGGCAGGCCTGCCTGGTCTTTCTTTCTTATCCTTTTTTTAAAAAAATGTTTATTTATTTATTTATTTATTTATTTATTTATTTATTTATTTATTTATTTATTATTAGATATAAGTACACTGTAGCTGTTCAGACACTCCAGAAGAGGGTGTCAGATTCTGGAGAATCTAAATCCCTCTTATGGTCTGCATATTCGGTACATAAACACAGCCTCGCATATACTTCTAAAAATTTAAAGATGTGTGGGGCCACTGAGAGGGCTCTACAATTAACAGCATTGTCTCCTCTTTCTTAGAACCTGGGATAAACTACCAGCACCTTATGGTGGCCCATCTCCAGTTCCAGGGGATCAGACAGACAGACAGACAGAGAGACAGAGATATGGATGGCAGGCCTGCCTGGTCTTTCTTTATTTCTTATATTTTAAAAAAAATGTTTATATTTTATTTATTTATTTATTTATTTATTTATTTATTTATTTATTTATGTATTTATTAGATATAAGTACACTGTAGCCGTCTTCAGACACTCCAGAAGAGGATATCAGATTCTAGAGAATCTAAATCCCTCTTATGGTCTGAATATGATGTACATAAACACAGCCTCACATATACTTCTAAAAATTATAAATAGGTGGGGCCACTGAAAGGATCAACAATTAACAGCATTGTCTCCTCTTCCAGAGAACCTGGGATCAACTACCAGCACCTAAAAGGTGGCCCATCTCCAGTTCCAGGGGATCAGACAGAAAGACAGGCAGACAGTAATAAGGATGGCAGGCCTGCCTGGTCTTTCTTTCTTTCTTATCCTTTTTTTAAAAAAATGTTCGTTTATTTATTTATTTATTTATTTATTTATTTATTTATTTATTTATTATTAGATATAAGTACACTGTAGCTGTTCAGACACTCCAGAAGAGGGTGTCAGATTCTGGAGAATCTAAATCCCTCTTATGGTCTGCATATGATGTACATAAACACAGCCTCACATATACTTCTAAAAATTTAAAGAAGGGTGGGGCCACTCTAAAAGCTCAACAATTAACAGCATTGTCTCCTCTTCCAGAGTACCTGGGATCAACTACCAGCAACTATATGGTGGCCCATCTCCAGTTCCAGGGGATCAGACAGAGAGACATACAGACAGTGATAAGGATGGCAGGCCTGCCTGGTCTTTCTTTCTTTCTTATCCTTTTTAAAAAAATGTTTATTTATATATTTATTTATGTATTTATTAGATATATGTACACTGTAGCTGCTTTCATACACTCCAGAAGAGGGTGTCAGATTCTAGAGAATCTAAATCCCTCTTATGGTCTGCATATGATGTACATAAACACAGCCTCGCATATACTTCTAAAAATTTAAAGATGTGTGGGGCCACTGAGAGGGCTCAACAATTAACAGCATTGTCGCCTCTTTCAGAGAACCTGGGATAAACTACCAGCACCTTATGGTGGCCCATCTCCAGTTCCAGTGGATCAGACAGACAGACAGACATAGAGAGAGACAGAGATAAGGATGTCAGGTCTGCCTGGTCTTTCTTTATTTCTTATACTTTTTAAAAAATGTTTATTTATTTATTTATTTATTTATTTATTTATTTATTTATTAGATATAAGTACATTGTAGCCGTCTTCAGACACTCCAGAAGAGGGTGTCAGATTCTAGAGAATCTAAATCCCTCTTATGGTCTGAATATGATGTACATAAACACAGCCTCACATATACTTCTAAAAATTATAAATAGGTGGGGCCACTGAAAGGACTCAACAATTAAGAGCATTGTCTCCTCTTCCAGAGAACCTGGGATCAACTACCAGCACCTAAAAGGTGGCCCATCTCCAGTTCCAGGGGATCAGACAGACAGACAGACAGACAGTGATAAGGATGGCAGGCCTGCCTGGTCTTTCTTTCTTTCTTATCCTTTTTTAAAAAAAAATGTTTATTTATTTATTTATTTATTTATTTATTTATTTATTTATTTATTATTAGATATAAGTACACTGTAGCTGTTCAGACACTCCAGAAGAGGGTGTCAGATTCCGGAGAATCTAAATCCCTCTTATGCTCTTCATATGATGTACATAAACACAGCCTCACATATAATTCTAAAAATTTAAAGAAGGTTTGGGCCTCTCTAAAAGCTCAACAATTAACAGCATTGTCTCCTCTTCCAGAGTACTTGGGATCAGCTACCAGCAACTATAAGGTGGCCCATCTCCAGTTCCAGGGGATCATACAGACAGACATACAGACAGTGATAAGGATGGCAGGCCTGCCTGGTCATTCTTTCTTTCTTATCCTTTTCAAAAAAATGTTTATTTATATATTTATTATGTATTTATTAGGTATAAGTACACTGTAGCTGTCTTCAGACACCCCAGAAGAGGGTGTCAGATTCTGGAGAATCTAAATCCCTCTTATGGTCTGCATATGATGTACATGAACACAGCCTCACATATACTTCTAAAAATTTAAAGATGTGTGGGGCCAATGAGAGGGCTCAACAAGTAACAGCATTGTCTCCTCTTTCAGAGAACCTGGGATAAACTACCAGCACCTTATGGTGGCCCATCTCCAGTTCCAGTGGATCAGACAGACAGACAGACAGACAGAGAGACAGAGATAAGGATGGCAGGCCTGCCTGGTCTTTCTTTATTTCTTATACTTTTTAAAAAATGTTTATTTATTTATTTATTTATTTATTTATTTATTTATTTATTTATTAGATATAAGTACACTGTAGCCGTCTTCAGACACTCCAGAAGAGGGTGTCAGATTCTAGAGAATCTAAATCCCTCTTATGGTCTGAATATGATGTACATAAACACAGCCTCACATATACTTCTAAAAATTATGAATAGGTGGGGCAACTGAAAGGACTCAACAATTAACAGCATTGTCTCCTCTTCCAGAGAACCTGGGATCAACTACCAGCACCTAAAAGGTGGCCCATCTCCAGTTCCAGGGGATCAGACAGACAGACAGACAGACAGACAGTGATAAGGATGGCAGGCCTGCCTGGTCTTTCTTTCTTTCTTTCTTTCTTATCCTTTTTTTAAAAAAATGTTCGTTTATTTATTTATTTATTTATTTATTTATTTATTTATTTATTCATTTATTAGATATAAGTACACTGTAGCTGTTCAGACACTCCAGAAGAGGGTGTCAGATTCTGGAGAATCTAAATCCTTCTTATGGTCTGCATATGATGTACATAAACACATCCTCACATATACTTCTAAAAATTTAAAGAAGGGTGGGGCCACTCTAAAAGCTCAACAATTAACAGCATTGTCTCCTCTTCCAGAGTACCTGGGATCATCTACCAGCAACTATATGGTGGCCCATCTCCAGTTCCAGGGGATCAGACAGACAGACATACAGACAGTGATAAGGATGGCAGGCCTGCCTGGTCTTTCTTTCTTTCTTATCCTTTTTAAAAAAAAATGTTTATTTATTTATTTATTTATTTATTTATTTATTTATTTATTTATTATTAGATATAAGTACACTGTAGCTGTTCAGACACTCCAGAAGAGGGTGTCAGATTCCGGAGAATCTAAATCCCTCTTATGCTCTTCATATGATGTACATAAACACAGCCTCACATATAATTCTAAAAATTTAAAGAAGGTTTGGGCCTCTCTAAAAGCTCAACAATTAACAGCATTGTCTCCTCTTCCAGAGTACTTGGGATCAGCTACCAGCAACTATAAGGTGGCCCATCTCCAGTTCCAGGGGATCATACAGACAGACATACAGACAGTGATAAGGATGGCAGGCCTGCCTGGTCATTCTTTCTTTCTTATCCTTTTCAAAAAAATGTTTATTTATATATTTATTTATGTATTTATTAGGTATAAGTACACTGTAGCTGTCTTCAGACACCCCAGAAGAGGGTGTCAGATTCTGGAGAATCTAAATCCCTCTTATGGTCTGCATATGATGTACATGAACACAGCCTCACATATACTTCTAAAAATTTAAAGATGTGTGGGGCCAATGAGAGGGCTCAACAAGTAACAGCATTGTCTCCTCTTTCAGAGAACCTGGGATAAACTACCAGCACCTTATGGTGGCCCATCTCCAGTTCCAGTGGATCAGACAGACAGACAGACAGACAGAGAGACAGAGATAAGGATGGCAGGCCTGCCTGGTCTTTCTTTATTTCTTATACTTTTTAAAAAATGTTTATTTATTTATTTATTTATTTATTTATTTATTTATTTATTTATTAGATATAAGTACACTGTAGCCGTCTTCAGACACTCCAGAAGAGGGTGTCAGATTCTAGAGAATCTAAATCCCTCTTATGGTCTGAATATGATGTACATAAACACAGCCTCACATATACTTCTAAAAATTATGAATAGGTGGGGCAACTGAAAGGACTCAACAATTAACAGCATTGTCTCCTCTTCCAGAGAACCTGGGATCAACTACCAGCACCTAAAAGGTGGCCCATCTCCAGTTCCAGGGGATCAGACAGACAGACAGACAGACAGTGATAAGGAGGGCAGGCCTGCCTGGTCTTTCTTTCTTTCTTTCTTTCTTATCCTTTTTTTAAAAAAATGTTCGTTTATTTATTTATTTATTTATTTATTTATTTATTTATTTATTCATTTATTAGATATAAGTACACTGTAGCTGTTCAGACACTCCAGAAGAGGGTGTCAGATTCTGGAGAATCTAAATCCTTCTTATGGTCTGCATATGATGTACATAAACACATCCTCACATATACTTCTAAAAATTTAAAGAAGGGTGGGGCCACTCTAAAAGCTCAACAATTAACAGCATTGTCTCCTCTTCCAGAGTACCTGGGATCAACTACCAGCAACTATATGGTGGCCCATCTCCAGTTCCAGGGGATCAGACAGACAGACATACAGACAGTGATAAGGATGGCAGGCCTGCCTGGTCTTTCTTTCTTTCTTATCCTTTTAAAAAAATGTTTATTTATATTTTTATGTATGTATTTATTAGATATATGTACACTGTAGCTGTCTTCAGACACTCCAGAAGAGGGTGTCAGATTCTGGAGAATCTAAATCCCTCTTATGGTCTGCATATTCGGTACATAAACACAGCCTCGCATATACTTATAAAAATTTAAAGATGTGTGGGGCCACTGAGAGGGCTCAACAATTAACAGCATTGTCTCCTCTTCAGAGAACCTGGGATAAACTACCAGCACCTTATGGTGGCCCATCTCCAGTTCCAGGGGATCAGACAGACAGACAGACAGAGAGACAGAGATATGGATGGCAGGCCTGCCTGGTCTTTCTTTATTTCTTATATTTTAAAAAAATGTTTATATTTTATTTATTTATTTATTTATTTATTTATTTATTTATTTATTTATTCATGTATTTATTAGATATAAGTACACTGTAGCCGTCTTCAGACACTCCAGAAGAGGGTGTCAGATTCTAGAGAATCTAAATCCCTCTTATGGTCTGAATATGATGTACATAAACACAGCCTCACATATACTTCTAAAAATTATAAATAGGTGGGGCCACTGAATGGACTCAACAATTAACAGCATTGTCTCCTCTTCCAGAGAACCTGGGATCAACTACCAGCACCTAAAAGGTGGCCCATCTCCAGTTCCAGGGGATCAGACAGAAAGACAGACAGACAGTGATAAGGATGGCAGGCCTGCGTGGTCTTTCTTTGTTTCTTATCCTTTTTTTAAAAAAATGTTCGTTTATTTATTTATTTATTTATTTATTTATTTATTTATTTATTAGATATAAGTACACTGTAGCCGTCTTCAGACACTCCAGAAGAGGGTGTCAGATTCTGGAGAATCTAAATCCCTCTTATGGTCTGCATATGATGTACATAAACACAGCCTCACATATACTTCTAAAAATTTATAGAAGTGTGGGGCCACTCTAAAAGCTCAACAATTAACAGCATTGTCTCCTCTTCCAGAGTACCTGGGATCAACTACCAGCAACTATATGGTGGCCCATCTCCAGTTCCAGGGGATCAGAGAGACAGACATACAGACAGTGATAAGGATGGCAGGCCTGCCTGGTCTTTCTTTCTTTCTTATCCTTTTAAAAAAATGTTTATTTATATATTTATATATGTATTTATTAGATATATGTACACTGTAGCTGTCTTCAGACACTCCAGAAGAGGGTGTCAGATTCTGGAGAATCTAAATCCCTCTTATGGTCTGCATATTCGGTACATAAACACAGCCACGCATATACTTCTAAAAATTTAAAGATGTGTGGGGCCACTGAGAGGGCTCAACAATTAACAGCATTGTCTCCTCTTTCTTAGAACCTGGGATAAACTACCAGCACCTTATGGTGGCCCATCTCCAGTTCCAGGGGATCAGACAGACAGACAGACAGAGAGACAGAGATATGGATGGCAGGCCTGCCTGGTCTTTCTTTATTTCTTATATTTTAAAAAAAATGTTTATATTTTATTTATTTATTTATTTATTTATTTATTTATTTATTTATGTATTTATTAGATATAAGTACACTGTAGCCGTCTTCAGACACTCCAGAAGAGGGTATCAGATTCTAGAGAATCTAAATCCCTCTTATGGTCTGAATATGATGTACATAAACACAGCCTCACATATACTTCTAAAAATTATAAATAGGTGGGGCCACTGAAAGGATCAACAATTAACAGCATTGTCTCCTCTTCCAGAGAACCTGGGATCAACTACCAGCACCTAAAAGGTGGCCCATCTCCAGTTCCAGTGGATCAGACAGAAAGACAGGCAGACAGTGATAAGGATGGCAGGCCTGCCTGGTCTTTCTTTCTTTCTTATCCTTTTTTTAAAAAAATGTTCGTTTATTTATTTATTTATTTATTTATTTATTTATTTATTTATTTATTATTAGATATAAGTACACTGTAGCTGTTCAGACACTCCAGAAGAGGGTGTCAGATTCTGGAGAATCTAAATCCCTCTTATGGTCTGCATATGATGTACATAAACACAGCCTCGCATATACTTCTAAAAATGTAAAGATGTGTGGGGCCACTGAGAGGGCTCAACAATTAACAGCATTGTCTCCTCTTTCAGAGAACCTGGGATAAACTACCAGCACCTTATGGTGGCCCATCTCCAGTTCCAGTGGATCAGACAGACAGACAGACAGACAGAGAGACAGAGATAAGGATGGCAGGCCTGCCTGGTCTTTCTTTATTTCTTATACTTTTTAAAAAATGTTAATTTATTTATTTATTTATTTATTTATTTATTTATTTATTTATTTATTTATGTATTTATTAGATATAAGTACACTGTAGCCGTCTTCAGACACTCCAGAAGAGGGTGTCAGATTCTAGAGAATCTAAATCCCTCTTATGGTCTGAATATGATGTACATAAACACAGCCTCACATATACTTCTAAAAATTATAAATAGGTGGGGCCACTGAAAGGACTCAACAATTAACAGCATTGTCTCCTCTTCCAGAGAAACTGGGATCAACTACCAGCACCTAAAATGTGGCCCATCTCCAGTTCCAGGGGATCAGACAGACAGGCAGACAGACAGTGATAAGGATTTCAGGCCTGCCTGGTGTTTCTTTCTTTCTTATCCTTTTTTTAAAAAAATGTTCGTTTATTTATTTATTTATTTATTTATTTATTTATTTATTTATTTATTTATTATTAGATATAAGTACACTGTAGCTGTTCAGACAATCCAGAAGAGGGTGTCAGATTCTGGAGAATCTAAATCCCTCTTATGGTCTGCATATGATGTACATAAACACAGCCTCACATATACTTCTAAAAATTTATAGAAGTGTGGGGCCACTCTAAAAGCTCAACAATTAACAGCATTGTCTCCTCTTCCAGAGTACCTGGGATCAACTACCAGCAACTATATGGTGGCCCATCTCCAGTTCCAGGGGATCAGAGAGACAGACATACAGACAGTGATAGGGATGGCAGGCCTGCCTGGTCTTTCTTTCTTTCTTATCCTTTTAAAAAAATGTTTATTTATATATTTATATATGTATTTATTAGATATATGTACACTGTAGCTGTCTTCAGACACTCCAGAAGAGGGTGTCAGATTCTGGAGAATCTAAATCCCTCTTATGGTCTGCATATTCGGTACATAAACACAGCCACGCATATACTTCTAAAAATTTAAAGATGTGTGGGGCCACTGAGAGGGCTCAACAATTAACAGCATTGTCTCCTCTTTCTTAGAACCTGGGATAAACTACCAGCACCTTATGGTGGCCCATCTCCAGTTCCAGGGGATCAGACAGACAGACAGACAGAGAGACAGAGATATGGATGGCAGGCCTGCCTGGTCTTTATTTCTTATATTTTAAAAAAATGTTTATATTTTATTTATTTATTTATTCATTTATTTATTTATTTTTTTATGTATTTATTAGATATAAGTACACTGTAGCCGTCTTCAGACACTCCAGAAGAGGGTATCAGATTCTAGAGAATCTAAATCCCTCTTATGGTCTGAATATGATGTACATAAACACAGCCTCACATATACTTCTAAAAATTATACATAGGTGGGGCCACTGAAAGGATCAACAATTAACAGCATTGTCTCCTCTTCCAGAGAACCTGGGATCAACTACCAGCACCTAAAAGGTGGCCCATCTCCAGTTCCAGGGGATCAGACAGAAAGACAGACAGACAGTGATAAGGATGGCAGGCCTGCCTGGTCTTTCTTTCTTTCTTATCCTTTTTTTAAAAAAATGTTCGTTTATTTATTTATTTATTTATTTATTTATTTATTTATTTATTATTAGATATAAGTACACTGTAGCTGTTCAGACACTCCAGAAGAGGGTGTCAGATTCTGGAGAATCTAAATCCCTCTTATGGTCTGCATATGATGTACATAAACACAGCCTCACATATACTTCTAAAAATTTATAGAAGTGTGGGGCCACTCTAAGCTCAACAATTAACAGCATTGTCTCCTCTTCCAGAGTACCTGGGATTAATTACCAGCAACTATATGGTGGCCCATCTCCAGTTCCAGGGGATCAGACAGACAGACATACAGACAGTGATAAGGATGGCAGGCCTGCCTGGTCTTTCTTTCTTTCTTATCCTTTTTTAAAAAATGTTTATTTATATATTTATTTATGTATTTATTAGATATATGTACACTGTAGCTGCTTTCAGACACTCCAGAAGAGGGTGTCAGATTCTGGAGAATCTAAATCCCTCTTATGGTCTGCATATGATGTACATAAACACAGCCTCGCATATACTTCTAAAAATGTAAAGATGTGTGGGGCCACTGAGAGGGCTCAACAATTAACAGCATTGTCTCCTCTTCCAGAGTACCTGGGATTAATTACCAGCAACTATATGGTGGCCCATCTCCAGTTCCAGGGGATCAGACAGACAGACATACAGACAGTGATAAGGATGGCAGGCCTGCCTGGTCTTTCTTTCTTTCTTATCCTTTTTTAAAAAATGTTTATTTATATATTTATTTATGTATTTATTAGATATATGTACACTGTAGCTGCTTTCAGACACTCCAGAAGAGGGTGTCAGATTCTGGAGAATCTAAATCCCTCTTATGGTCTGCATATGATGTACATAAACACAGCCTCGCATATACTTCTAAAAATGTAAAGATGTGTGGGGCCACTGAGAGGGCTCAACAATTAACAGCATTGTCTCCTCTTTCAGAGAACCTGGGATAAACTACCAGCACCTTATGGTGGCCCATCTCCAGTTCCAGGGGATAAGACTGACAGACAGACAGAGAGACTAGATATGGATGGCAGGCCTGCCTGGTCTTTCTTTATTTCTTATACTTTTTAAAAAATGTTTATTTATTTATTTATTTATTTATTTATGTATTTATTAGATATAAGTACACTGTAGCCGTCTTCAGACACTCCAGAAGAGGGTGTCAGATTCTGGAGAATCTAAATCCCTCTTATGGTCTGCATATGATGTACATAAACACAGCCTCACATATACTTCTAAAAATTATAAATAGGTGGGGCCACTGAAAAGACTCAACCATTAACAGCATTGTCTCCTCTTCCAGAGAACCTGGGATCAACTACCAGCACCTAAAAGGTGGCCCATCTCCAGTTCCAGGGGATCAGACAGACAGACAGACAGACAGTGATAAGGATGGCAGGCCTGCCTGGTCTTTCTTTCTTTCTTATCCTTTTTTTAAAAAAATGTTTATTTATTTATTTATTTATTTATTTATTTATTTATTTATTTATTATTAGATATAAGTACAATGTAGCTGTTCAGACACTCCAGAAGAGGGTGTCAGATTCTGGAGAATCTAAATCCCTCTTATGGTCTGCATATGATGTAAATAAACACAGCCTCACATATACTTTTAAAAATTTAAAGAATGGTGGGGCCACTCTAAAAGCTCAACAATTAACAGCATTGTCTCCTCTTCCAGAGTACCTGGGATCAACTACCAGCAACTATATGGTGGCCCATCTCCAGTTCCAGGGGATCAGACAGACAGACAGACTGACAGACAGTGATAAGGATGGCAGGCCTGCCTGGTCTTTCTTTCTTTCTTATCCTTTTTAAAAAAAAGTTTATTTATATATTTATTTATGTATTTATTAGATATAAGTACACCGTAGCTGTCTTCAGAAACTCCAGAAGAGGGTGTCAGATTCTGGAGAATCTAAATGCCTTTTATGGTCTGCATATGATGTACATAAACTCATCCTCACATATATTTCTAAAAATTTAAAGCTGTGTGGGTCCACTGAAAGGGCTCAACAATTAACAGCATTGTCTCCTCTTTCAGAGAACCTGGGATAAACTACCAGCACCTTATGGTGGCCCATCTCCAGTTCCAGTGGATCAGACAGACAGACAGACAGACAGAGAGACATAGATATGGATGGCAGGCCTGACTGGTCTTTCTTTATTTCTTATACTTTTTAAAAAATGTTTATTTATTCATTTATTTATTTATTTATGTATTTATTAGATATAAGTACACTGTAGCCGTCTTCAGACACTCCAGAAGATGGTGTCAGATTCTGGAGAATCTAAATCCCTCTTATGGTCTGAATATGATGTACATAAACACAGCCTCACATATACTTGTAAAAATTAAAAATGGGTGGGGCCACTGAAAGGGCTCAACAATTAACAGCATTGTCTCCTCTTCCAGAGAACCTGGGATCAACTACCAGCACCTAAAAGGTGGCCCATCTCCAGTTCCAGGGGATCAGACAGACAGACAGACAGACAGAGATAAGTATGGCAGGCCTGCCTGGTCTTTCTTTCTTTCTTATCCTTTTAAAATAATGTTTATTTATTTATTTATTTATTTATTTATTTATTTATTTATATATGTTTGTATTCATTAGATATAAGTACACTGTAGTTGTCTTCAGACAATCCAGAAGAGGGTGTCAGATTCTGGAGAATCTAAATCCCTCTTATGGTCTGCATATGATGTACATAAACACAGCCTAACATATACTTCTAAAAATTTAAAGATAGGTGGAGCCACTGAAAGGGATCAACAATTAATAGCATTGTCTCCTCTTCCAGAGAACCTGGGATCAACTAACAGCAACTATATGGTGGCCCATCTACAGTTCCAAGGGATCAGACAGTCTGACAGACAGACAGACTGACAGAGATTAGGATGGCAGGCCTGCCTGGTCTTTCTTTCTTTCTTATCCTTTTTAAAAAATGTTTATTTATTTATGTATTTATTAGATATAAGTACACTGTAGCTGTCTTCAGACACTCCAGAAGAGGGTGTCAGATTCTGGAGAATCTAAATCCCTCTTATGGTCTGCATATGATGTACATAAACACAGCCTCACATATACTACTAAAAATTTAACGATGGGTGGGGCCACTGAAAGCGCTCAACAATTAACAGCATTGTCTCCTCTTCCAGAGAACCTGGGATCAACTACCAGCACCTATATGGTGGCCCATCTCCAGTTCCAGGGGATCAGAACGACTGACAGACAGACAGACAGAGATAAGGATGGTAGGCCTGCCTGGTCTTTCTTTTTTTCTTATCCGGTTTAAATAATGTTTATTTATTTTTTATTTATTTATTTATTTATGTATTTATTAGATATAAGTACACTGTAGCTGTCTTCAGACACTCCAGAAGGGGGTGTCAGATTCTGGAGAATCTAAATCCCTCTTATGGTCTGCATATGATGTACATAAACACAGCCTCACATATACTTCTAAAAATTTAAAGATGGGTAGGGCCACTGATAGGGCTCAACAATTAAGAGCATTGTCTCCTCTTCCAGAGAACCTTGGATCAACTACCAGCAACTATATGGTGGCCCATCTCCAGTTCCCGGGGATCAGATAGACAGACAGACAGACAGACAGAGTTATGGATGGCAGGCCTACCTGGTCTTTCTTTCTTTCTTATCCTTTTTAAAAAATGTTTATTTATTTATTTATTTATTTATTTATTTATTTATTTATTTATTTATTTATTAGATATAAGTACACTGTAGCTATCTTCAGACACTCCAGAAGAGGGTGTCAGATTCTGGAGAATCTAAATCCCTCTTATGGTCTGCATATGATGTACATAAATACAGCCTCACATATACTTCTAAATATTTAAAGATGGGTAGGGCCACTGAGAGGGCTCAACAATTAACAGCATTGTCTCCTCTTCCAGAGAACCTGGGATCAACTACCAGCAACTTTATGGTAGCCCAAGTCCAGTTCCAGGGGATCAGACAGACAGACAGACAGACAGAGATAAGGATGGCAGGCCTGCCTGGTCTTTCTTTCTTTCTTATCCTTTTTAAAAAATATTTATTGATTTATTTATTTATTTTTTTATGTATTTCTTAGATATAAGTACACTGTAGCTTTCTTTAGACACTCCAGAGGAGGGTGTCAGATTCTGGAGAATGAAAATCCCTCTTATGGTCTTCATAGGATGTACATAAACACAGCCTCACATATACTGAGCTGAGGTGTCACAGGCCAACTGCTGGAATTTCTGAGTACCACCTAGATTGAGAAAAGCTATGCTGTGGTTGCTTAATTTATGTATTTTATTATTTCTATTTGTTGTTTTGTTTTGTTTTATTTGTTTTTAGAGAAGTCCTCAGTCTGTAGCTCTGGCTGACCCAGGACTGCCTACTTGTGTTAATTAGGGTTTCACAGCTGAGAACAGACACCAAGAGCAAGGTAAGGCTTAGAAAACTCTACATTCAGTGGTTGCTCAAGCTCTTAATGAGAGCACTCTGTAGGCAGAGGCAGTCAGTTTCTGAGTTCGAGGCCACCCTGGTGAAAGACAGGGCTAGGGTAGGGGCTAGGGTGAGGAAAGAAAGAAAGAAAAGAAACAAAGAAAGAAGAATAAAAAGTTTTTATAAAAGTTTTATAAAAAGTGTTAAAGTTTTTAAAATTAAAAAAAAAATACCAGATCACCATCACACAGCATTGGCTGTCTTCAGGTGTATCCTTTCAGCCTCCAAAACAAAAAACAATGGCTGGCTGTCTTCAGGTATATCCTATTCTCGAGTCTTATTTCCAACATTAGAGCTGGGCTGAGCTGCCTCATTATGTAATTGCAAACTTTCCTTGGTTTGTCTTTTCCATTTCTAAGACTAACAGGCCTTTTTCTATTTATTGAATATGCTCATGACTGTCCTTTAGATATAGTAAATATAAATGTTGCTTATAAAACTTGTTTTCTAGGAATTTTTAAAGGGCAATGGCAGAGTTTATTTATAAAAAAATATTTTGCATTTATTTATTTGTGTGAGTGATGAAGCTCAGGTCTTCAAACTCGTCAGGAGGTATGATTACCTCCCCTCTCTCTCAACCCCTCTCTCTCCTCTCTCAATGATTGTGTAAGAATGTTTTGCATGTGTATGCTGTGCCCACAGACTCCAGAACAGAGTATTAGATCCCCTGGAACTGGAGATGGGCCACCATATATAATACTGGTAATTGAGCCCAGGTTCTCTGGAAGAGGAGACAATGCTCTTAATTGTTGAGCCCTCTCTGTAGCCACATCTTTCTTTTTTTTTTTTTTTTTGAGTATATGTGAGGCTGTGTTTATATACATCATATGCAGACAATAAGAATGATTTAGATTCTTCAGAATCTGACACCCTCTTCTGGACTGTCTGAAGATAGCTACAGCATACTTAAATATAATAAATAAATAAATCTTTAAAAAGAAAAGGAAAAGTAAAAAAGAAAGATCAGGCCTGCCATATGCATGTTCATAGAGGAAAATGGAAGAGACCCCAATCTAACCTCAGCAGGGTGCTTCCTTCTGGATGGTAGCTCACAGTTTCATCCCAGCAAGACAGGCAAATCACTGAGTTCAAGGACAGTAAGGTTCAGGACAGCCAAGGTTAGGAAGGAAAAGGGTCTATGTTGAGAATACAAACCGACAAAACAACAACTAGGAAAAAGAAGTGACAGTGTAACTTGGGGTAGGGTACCAACAAGAGAAAGCTTTCTGTTACCACTTACAAACACCAGTAGGCTTGGACCCTTCTGCCCAGGTCCCTGCCTTCGTTTCTAGGAATTCTAAGGATGCCAGGGGTTGGGGGAATCCAGATTAACTTTTTAAAAACAAAGACTTGGTCTTTGATGTCTATAGGAAGCCCTTCTCAGTGCCTTTAACTACCACTGAACTTTCAGGGCTGTGACTCAACTGTAACAAGGAACAGGGCTAAGTACCTGCAGACTTTGAAAACAACTATTTTTTTAAAGTGGGGGACCCAAATCAGCAGTAGAACCCCTCAGGTTCAGCCATAATACATGTTAGGGAAAGAGCCTCAATGTCCGGAGCTGAGGTCTCATGGGTGAACTGCTTCAAGCTCTGAGTATCATTGAAAGAAAGAAAAGATATCATGTGGTTGCTTAATTTATTTATTTTATTATTTCTATTTTTTGTTTTCTTTTGTTTTGTTTTAGAAAAGGCCTCAGTCTGTAGCTATGGCTGACCTAGGACAGACTACACGTGTTAATTAGGGTTTCACAGCTGAGAAACAGACCATACCTATGTAAGACTTAGAAAACACAACAATCAGTGGTGGCTCGAGGTCTTAATGAGAGCACTCTGGAGGCAGAGGCAGTCAGTTTTTGAGATCGAGGCCAGCCTGGTTAAAGACAGGGATAGGCAGGGCTAGGCAAGGCAGGGCTGGGCTAGGCTAGGCTAGGCAAGGGGCTGGGCTAGTCAAGGCAAGGGACTAGGCTAGGCTACTCAAGGGGCTAGGCAAGACAGACAGACAGAGAGAAAGACAGACAAGGATGGCAGGCCTGCCTGGTTTTTCTTTCTTTCTTATCCCTTTTAAAAAATGTTTATTTATTTATTTATTTATTTATTTATTTATTTATTTATTTATGTATTTATTATATATAAGTACACTGTAGCTGTCTTCAGACACTCCAGAAGAGGGTGTCAGATTCTGGAGAATCTATATGCCTCTTATGGTCTGCATATGATGTACATAAACACAGCCTCACATTTACTTCTAAAAATTTAAACATGTGTGGGGCCAATGAAAGGGATCAACAATTAACAGCATTGTCTCCTCTTATAGATAACCTGGGATCAACTACCAGCAACTATATGGTGGCCCATCTCCAGTTCCAGGGGATCAGACAGACAGACAGACATACAGACAGATAGAGTTAAGGATGGCAGGCCTACCTGGTCTTTCATTCTTTCTTATCTTTTTTAAAAAATGTTTATTAATTTAAGTATGTATTTATTAGATTTAAGTACACTGTAGCTGTCTTCAAACACTACCGAAGAGGGTGTCAGATTCTGGAGAATCTATATCCCTCTTATGGTCTGCATATGATGTACATGAACACAGCCTCACATATATTTCTAAAAATTTAAAGATGGGTGGGGCCACTGAAAGGGCTCAACAATTAACAGCACTGACTCCTCTTCGAGAGAACCTGGGATCAACTACCAGCAATTATATGGTGGCCCATCTCCATTTCCAGGGGATCAGACAGACAGACAGACAAGGATGGCAGGCTTGCCTGGTCTCTCTTTCTTTATTATCCTTTTTTAAAAATGTTCATTTGTTTATTTATGAATTTATTAGATATAAGTACACTGTAGCTGTCTTCAGACACTCCAGAAGAGGGTGTCAGATTCTGGAGAATCTAAATCCCACTTATGGTCTGCATATTCGGTACATAAACACAGCCTCGCATATACTTCTAAAAATTTAAAGATGGGTGGGGCCACTGAAAGGGCTCAACAATTAACAGCATTGTCTCCTCTTCCAGAGAACCTGGGATCAACTACAAGCAACTCTATGGTGGCCCATCTCCAGGTCCAGAGGATCAGACAGACAGACAGACAGAGATAAGGATGGCAGGCCTGCCTGGTCTTTCTTTCTTTCTTATCTTTTTAAAAAAATGTTTATTTCTTTATTTATGTATTTATTAGATATAAGTACACTGTATCCGTCATAGACACTCCAAAAGACGGTGTCAGATTCTGGAGAATATAAATCCCTCTTTAATGGTGTGAATATGATGTACATAAACACAGCATCACATTTACTTCTAGAAATTATAAAGATGGGTGGGGCCACTGAAAGGGCTGAACAATTAACAGCATTGTCTCCTCTTCAGAAGACCTGGGATCAACTACCAGCAACAAAATGGTGGCCCATCTCCAGTTCCAGGAGATCAGACAGACAGACAAACAGAGAGACAGACAGACAGACAGACAAAGATAAGGATGGCAGCCCTGCCTGGTCTTTCTTTCTTTCTTATCCTTTTTAAAAAATGTTTGTTTATTTATTTATTTATTTATTTATTTATTTATTTATTTATTTATGTATTTATTAGATATAAGTACACTGTAGCTATCTTCAGACACTCCTGAAGAGGGTGTCAGATTCTGGAGAATCTAAATCCCTCTTATGGTCTGCATATTCGGTACATAAACACAGCCTCGCATATACTTCTAAAAATTTAAAGATGGGTGGGGCCACTGAAAGGGCTCAACAATTAACAGCATTGTCTCCTCTTCCAGAGAACCTGGGATCAACTACAAGCAACTCTATGGTGGCCCATCTCCAGGTCCAGAGGATCAGACAGACAGACAGACAGAGATAAGGATGGCAGGCCTGCCTGGTCTTTCTTTCTTTCTTATCTTTTTAAAAAAATGTTTATTTCTTTATTTATGTATTTATTAGATATAAGTACACTGTATCCGTCATAGACACTCCAAAAGACGGTGTCAGATTCTGGAGAATATAAATCCCTCTTTAATGGTGTGAATATGATGTACATAAACACAGCATCACATTTACTTCTAGAAATTATAAAGATGGGTGGGGCCACTGAAAGGGCTGAACAATTAACAGCATTGTCTCCTCTTCAGAAGACCTGGGATCAACTACCAGCAACAAAATGGTGGCCCATCTCCAGTTCCAGGAGATCAGACAGACAGACAAACAGAGAGACAGACAGACAGACAGACAAAGATAAGGATGGCAGCCCTGCCTGGTCTTTCTTTCTTTCTTATCCTTTTTAAAAAATGTTTGTTTATTTATTTATTTATTTATTTATTTATGTATTTATTAGATATAAGTACACTGTAGCTATCTTCAGACACTACAGAAGAGGGTGTCAGATTCTGGAGAATCTAAATCCCTCTTATGGTCTGCATATGATGTACATAAGCACAGCCTCACATATACTTCTAAAAATTTAAAGATGGGTGGGGCCACAGAAAGGGATCAATAATTAACAGCATTGTCTCCTCTTCCAGAGAACGTTGGATAAACTACCAGCAACTATATGGTGGCCCATCTCCAGTTCCAGGGTATCAGACAGACAGACAGACAGACAGAGATAAGGATGGAGGCCTGCGTGGTCTTTCTTTCTTATACTTTTAAAAAAAATGTTTATTTATTTATTTATTTATTTATTTATTTATTTATTTATTTATTTATTATAAGTACACTGTAGCTGTCTTCATACACTCCTGAAGAGGATGTCAGATTCTGGAGAATCTAAATCCCTCTTATGGTCTGCATATGATGTACATAAACACAGCCTCACATATACTTCTAAAAATTTAAAGAGGTGTGGGGCCACTGAAAGGGCTCAACAATTAACAGCATTGTCTCCTCTACCAGAGAACCTGGGATCAACTACCAGCAATTATATGGTGGCCCATCTCAAGTTCCAGGGGATCAGGCAGACAAAGAGACAGACAGACAAGGGTGGCAGGCCTCCCTGGTTTTTCTTTCTTTCTTATCCTTTTTAAAAAATGTTTATTTATTTATTTATGGATTTATTAGATATAAGTACACTGTAGCTGTCTTCAGACACTCCAGAAGTGGGTGTCAGATTCTGGAGAATATAAATCCCTCTTATGGTCTGCATATGATGGACATAAACACAGATTCACATACACTTCTAAAAATTTAAGATGGGTGGGGCCACTGAAAGGGCTCAACAATTAACAGCATTGTCTCTTCTTCCAGAGAACCTGGGATCAACTACCAGCAACTATATGGTGGCCCATCTCCAGTTCCAGGGGATCAGACAGACAGACAAACAGACAGAGATAAGGAGGGCAGGCCTGCCTGGTTTTTCTTTCTTTCTTATCCTTTTAAAATAATGTTTGTTTATTTATTTATTTATTTATTTATTTATTTATTTATTTATTAGATATAAGTACACTGTAGTTGTCTTCAGACACTCCAGAAGAGGGTGTCAGATTCTGGAGAATCTAAATCCCTCTTATGGTCTGCATATGATGTACATAAACATAGCATCACATATACTTCTAAAAATTTAAAGATAGGTGGAGCCACTGAAAGGGCTCAACAATTAACAGCATTGTCTCTTCTTCCAGAGAACCTGGGATCAACTAACAGCAACTATATGGTGGCCCATCTCCAGTTCCAAGGGATCAGACAGACAGACAGACAGACTGACAGAGATAAGGATGGAGGCCTGCCTGGTCTTTCTTTCTTTCTTTCTTTCTTTCTTTCTTTCTTTCTTTCTTTCTTTCTTATACTTTTAAAAAAATGTTTATTTATTTATTTATTTATTTATTTATTTATTTATTAGATATAAGTACACTGTAGCTGTATTCAGACACTCTAGAAGAGGGTGTCATCTTCTGGAGAATCTAAATCCCTCTTATTGTCTGCATATGATGTACATAAACACAGCCTAACATATACTTCTAAAAATTTAAAGATGGGTGGGCCCACTGAAAGGGCTCAACAATTAACAGCATTGTCTCTTCTTCCAGAGAACGTGGGATCAACTACCAGCAACTATATGGTGGCCCATCTCAAGTTCCAGGGGATAAGACAGACAGACAGACAGACAGAGATAAGGATGGCAGGCCTGCCTGATTTTTCTTTATTTCTTATCCTTTTAAAAATATGTTTATTTATGTATTTATTTATTCATTTATTCATTTATTTATTTATTTATGTATTTAAGATATAAGTACACTGTAGATGTCTTCAGACTCTCCAGAAGACGGTGCAGATTCTGGAGAATCAATATGCCTCTTATGGTCTACATATGATATACATGAACACAGCCTCACATATACTTCTAAAAATTTAAAGATGGGTGGGGCCACTGAAAGGGCTCAACAACTAACAGCATTGTCTCCTCTTCCAGAGAACCTGGGATCAACTACCAGCAACTATATGGTGGCCCATCTCCAGTTCCAGGGTATCTGACAGATAGACAGACAGACAGACAGACAGACAGACAGACAGACAAGGTGGCAGGCCTGCCTGGTCTTTCTTTCTTTCTTATTCTTTTTAAAAAATGTTTATTTATTTATTTATGTATTTATTAGATATAAGTACACTGTAGTTGTCTTCAGACACTCTAGAAGAGGGTGTCATATTCTGGAGAATCTAAATCCCTCTTATGGTCTGCATATGATGTACATAAACACAGCCTCACATATACTTCTAAAAATTTAAAGTTGGGTGGGCCCACTGAAAGGGCTCAACAATTAACACCATTGTCTCCTCTTCCAGAGAACGTGGGATCAACTACCAGCAACTATATGGTGGCCCATCTCAAGTTGCAGGGGATCAGACAGACAGACAGACAGACAGTGATAAGGATGGCAGGCCTGCCTGATTTTTCTTTCTTTCTTATCCTTTTAAAAAATGTTTATTTATTTATTTATTTATTTATTTATTTATGTACTTATTAGATATAAGTACACTCTAGCTGTCTTCAGACTCTCCAGAAGAGGGTGTCAGATTCTGGGGAATCTATATCCCTCTTATGGTCTGCATATGATGTACATAAACACAGCCTCACATATACTTCTAAAAATTTAAAGATGGGTGGGGCCACTGAAAGGGCTCAACAATTAACAGCATTGTCTCCTCTTCCAGAGGACCTGGGATCAACTACCAGCAACTATATTGTGGCCCATCTCCAGTTCCAGGGGATCAGACAGACACACAGACAGACAGTGATAAGGATGGCAGTCAAGCCTGGTCTTTCTTTCTTTCTTATCCTTTTTTTAAAAAAATGTTTGTTTATTTATTTATTTATTTATTTATTTATTTATTTATTTATTTATTAGATATAAGTACACTGTAGCTGTTCAGACACTCCAGAAGAGGGTTTCAGATTCTGGAGAATCTAAATCCCTCTTATGGTCTGCATATGATGGACATAAACACAGCCTCACATATACTTCTAAAAATTTAAAGAAGGGTGGGGCCACTCTAAAAGCTCAACAATTAACAGCATTGTCTCCTCTTCCAGAGTACCTGGGATCAACTACCAGCAACTATATGGTGGCCCATCTCCAGTTCCAGGGGATCATACAGACAGACATTCAGACAGTAATAAGGATGGCAGGCCTGCCTGGTCTTTCTTTCTTTCTTATCCTTTTTAAAAAAATGTTTATTTATATATTTATTTATGGATTTATTAGATATTAGTACACTGCAGCTGTCTTCAGACACTCCAGTAGAGGGTGTCAAATTCTGGAATCTAAATCCCTCTTATGGTCTGCATATGATGTACATAAACACAGCCTCACATATACTTCTAAAAATTAAAAGATGTGTGGGGTCACTGAGAGGGCTCAACAATTAACAGCATTGTCTCCTCTTTCAGAGAACCTTGGATCAACTACCAGCAACTATATGGTGGCCCATCTCCAGTTCCAGGGGACCAGACAGACAGACAGACAGTCAAGGATAATGATGGCAGGCCTACCTGGTCTTTCTTTCTTTCTTATCCTTTTAAAATAATGTTTGTTTATTTATTTATTTATTTATTTATTTATTTATGTATTTATGTATTTATTAGATATAAGTACACTGTAGCTATCTTCAGACACTACAGAAGAGGGTGTCAGATTCTGGAGAATCTAAATCCCTCTTATGGTCTGCATATGATGTACATAAGCACAGCCTCACATATACTTCTAAAAATTTAAAGATGGGTGGGGCCACAGAAAGGGATCAATAATTAACAGCATTGTCTCCTCTTCCAGAGAACGTTGGATAAACTACCAGCAACTATATGGTGGCCCATCTCCAGTTCCAGGGTATCAGACAGACAGACAGACAGACAGAGATAAGGATGGAGGCCTGCGTGGTCTTTCTTTCTTATACTTTTAAAAAAAATGTTTATTTATTTATTTATTTATTTATTTATTTATTTATTTATTATAAGTACACTGTAGCTGTCTTCATACACTCCTGAAGAGGATGTCAGATTCTGGAGAATCTAAATCCCTCTTATGGTCTGCATATGATGTACATAAACACAGCCTCACATATACTTCTAAAAATTTAAAGAGGTGTGGGGCCACTGAAAGGGCTCAACAATTAACAGCATTGTCTCCTCTACCAGAGAACCTGGGATCAACTACCAGCAATTATATGGTGGCCCATCTCCAGTTCCAGGGGATCAGGCAGACAAAGAGACAGACAGACAAGGGTGGCAGGCCTCCCTGGTTTTTCTTTCTTTCTTATCCTTTTTAAAAAATGTTTATTTATTTATTTATGGATTTATTAGATATAAGTACACTGTAGCTGTCTTCAGACACTCCAGAAGTGGGTGTCAGATTCTGGAGAATATAAATCCCTCTTATGGTCTGCATATGATGGACATAAACACAGATTCACATACACTTCTAAAAATTTAAGATGGGTGGGGCCACTGAAAGGGCTCAACAATTAACAGCATTGTCTCTTCTTCCAGAGAACCTGGGATCAACTACCAGCAACTATATGGTGGCCCATCTCCAGTTCCAGGGGATCAGACAGACAGACAAACAGACAGAGATAAGGAGGGCAGGCCTGCCTGGTTTTTCTTTCTTTCTTATCCTTTTAAAATAATGTTTGTTTATTTATTTATTTATTTATTTATTTATTTATTTATTTATTAGATATAAGTACACTGTAGTTGTCTTCAGACACTCCAGAAGAGGGTGTCAGATTCTGGAGAATCTAAATCCCTCTTATGGTCTGCATATGATGTACATAAACATAGCATCACATATACTTCTAAAAATTTAAAGATAGGTGGAGCCACTGAAAGGGCTCAACAATTAACAGCATTGTCTCTTCTTCCAGAGAACCTGGGATCAACTAACAGCAACTATATGGTGGCCCATCTCCAGTTCCAAGGGATCAGACAGACAGACAGACAGACTGACAGAGATAAGGATGGAGGCCTGCCTGGTCTTTCTTTCTTTCTTTCTTTCTTTCTTTCTTTCTTTCTTTCTTTCTTATACTTTTAAAAAAATGTTTATTTATTTATTTATTTATTTATTTATTTATTTATTAGATATAAGTACACTGTAGCTGTATTCAGACACTCTAGAAGAGGGTGTCATCTTCTGGAGAATCTAAATCCCTCTTATTGTCTGCATATGATGTACATAAACACAGCCTAACATATACTTCTAAAAATTTAAAGATGGGTGGGCCCACTGAAAGGGCTCAACAATTAACAGCATTGTCTCTTCTTCCAGAGAACGTGGGATCAACTACCAGCAACTATATGGTGGCCCATCTCAAGTTCCAGGGGATAAGACAGACAGACAGACAGACAGAGATAAGGATGGCAGGCCTGCCTGATTTTTCTTTATTTCTTATCCTTTTAAAAATATGTTTATTTATGTATTTATTTATTCATTTATTCATTTATTTATTTATTTATGTATTTAAGATATAAGTACACTGTAGATGTCTTCAGACTCTCCAGAAGACGGTGCAGATTCTGGAGAATCAATATGCCTCTTATGGTCTACATATGATATACATGAACACAGCCTCACATATACTTCTAAAAATTTAAAGATGGGTGGGGCCACTGAAAGGGCTCAACAACTAACAGCATTGTCTCCTCTTCCAGAGAACCTGGGATCAACTACCAGCAACTATATGGTGGCCCATCTCCAGTTCCAGGGTATCTGACAGATAGACAGACAGACAGACAGACAGACAGACAGACAGACAAGGTGGCAGGCCTGCCTGGTCTTTCTTTCTTTCTTATTCTTTTTAAAAAATGTTTATTTATTTATTTATGTATTTATTAGATATAAGTACACTGTAGTTGTCTTCAGACACTCTAGAAGAGGGTGTCATATTCTGGAGAATCTAAATCCCTCTTATGGTCTGCATATGATGTACATAAACACAGCCTCACATATACTTCTAAAAATTTAAAGTTGGGTGGGCCCACTGAAAGGGCTCAACAATTAACACCATTGTCTCCTCTTCCAGAGAACGTGGGATCAACTACCAGCAACTATATGGTGGCCCATCTCAAGTTGCAGGGGATCAGACAGACAGACAGACAGACAGTGATAAGGATGGCAGGCCTGCCTGATTTTTCTTTCTTTCTTATCCTTTTAAAAAATGTTTATTTATTTATTTATTTATTTATTTATTTATTTATTTATGTACTTATTAGATATAAGTACACTCTAGCTGTCTTCAGACTCTCCAGAAGAGGGTGTCAGATTCTGGGGAATCTATATCCCTCTTATGGTCTGCATATGATGTACATAAACACAGCCTCACATATACTTCTAAAAATTTAAAGATGGGTGGGGCCACTGAAAGGGCTCAACAATTAACAGCATTGTCTCCTCTTCCAGAGGACCTGGGATCAACTACCAGCAACTATATTGTGGCCCATCTCCAGTTCCAGGGGATCAGACAGACACACAGACAGACAGTGATAAGGATGGCAGTCAAGCCTGGTCTTTCTTTCTTTCTTATCCTTTTTTTAAAAAAATGTTTGTTTATTTATTTATTTATTTATTTATTTATTTATTTATTTATTTATTAGATATAAGTACACTGTAGCTGTTCAGACACTCCAGAAGAGGGTTTCAGATTCTGGAGAATCTAAATCCCTCTTATGGTCTGCATATGATGGACATAAACACAGCCTCACATATACTTCTAAAAATTTAAAGAAGGGTGGGGCCACTCTAAAAGCTCAACAATTAACAGCATTGTCTCCTCTTCCAGAGTACCTGGGATCAACTACCAGCAACTATATGGTGGCCCATCTCCAGTTCCAGGGGATCATACAGACAGACATTCAGACAGTAATAAGGATGGCAGGCCTGCCTGGTCTTTCTTTCTTTCTTATCCTTTTTAAAAAAATGTTTATTTATATATTTATTTATGGATTTATTAGATATTAGTACACTGCAGCTGTCTTCAGACACTCCAGTAGAGGGTGTCAAATTCTGGAATCTAAATCCCTCTTATGGTCTGCATATGATGTACATAAACACAGCCTCACATATACTTCTAAAAATTAAAAGATGTGTGGGGTCACTGAGAGGGCTCAACAATTAACAGCATTGTCTCCTCTTTCAGAGAACCTTGGATCAACTACCAGCAACTATATGGTGGCCCATCTCCAGTTCCAGGGGACCAGACAGACAGACAGACAGTCAAGGATAATGATGGCAGGCCTACCTGGTCTTTCTTTCTTTCTTATCCTTTTAAAATAATGTTTGTTTATTTATTTATTTATTTATTTATTTATTTATTTATTTATTTATTTATGTATTTATTAGATATAAGTACACTGTAGCTATCTTCAGACACTACAGAAGAGGGTGTCAGATTCTGGAGAATCTAAATCCCTCTTATGGTCTGCATATGATGTACATAAGCACAGCCTCACATATACTTCTAAAAATTTAAAGATGGGTGGGGCCACAGAAAGGGATCAATAATTAACAGCATTGTCTCCTCTTCCAGAGAACGTTGGATAAACTACCAGCAACTATATGGTGGCCCATCTCCAGTTCCAGGGTATCAGACAGACAGACAGACAGACAGAGATAAGGATGGAGGCCTGCGTGGTCTTTCTTTCTTATACTTTTAAAAAAAATGTTTATTTATTTATTTATTTATTTATTTATTTATTTATTTATTTATTTATTTATTATAAGTACACTGTAGCTGTCTTCATACACTCCTGAAGAGGATGTCAGATTCTGGAGAATCTAAATCCCTCTTATGGTCTGCATATGATGTACATAAACACAGCCTCACATATACTTCTAAAAATTTAAAGAGGTGTGGGGCCACTGAAAGGGCTCAACAATTAACAGCATTGTCTCCTCTACCAGAGAACCTGGGATCAACTACCAGCAATTATATGGTGGCCCATCTCAAGTTCCAGGGGATCAGGCAGACAAAGAGACAGACAGACAAGGGTGGCAGGCCTCCCTGGTTTTTCTTTCTTTCTTATCCTTTTTAAAAAATGTTTATTTATTTATTTATGGATTTATTAGATATAAGTACACTGTAGCTGTCTTCAGACACTCCAGAAGTGGGTGTCAGATTCTGGAGAATATAAATCCCTCTTATGGTCTGCATATGATGGACATAAACACAGATTCACATACACTTCTAAAAATTTAAGATGGGTGGGGCCACTGAAAGGGCTCAACAATTAACAGCATTGTCTCTTCTTCCAGAGAACCTGGGATCAACTACCAGCAACTATATGGTGGCCCATCTCCAGTTCCAGGGGATCAGACAGACAGACAAACAGACAGAGATAAGGAGGGCAGGCCTGCCTGGTTTTTCTTTCTTTCTTATCCTTTTAAAATAATGTTTGTTTATTTATTTATTTATTTATTTATTTATTTATTTATTTATTAGATATAAGTACACTGTAGTTGTCTTCAGACACTCCAGAAGAGGGTGTCAGATTCTGGAGAATCTAAATCCCTCTTATGGTCTGCATATGATGTACATAAACACAGCATCACATATACTTCTAAAAATTTAAAGATAGGTGGAGCCACTGAAAGGGCTCAACAATTAACAGCATTGTCTCTTCTTCCAGAGAACCTGGGATCAACTAACAGCAACTATATGGTGGCCCATCTCCAGTTCCAAGGGATCAGACAGACAGACAGACAGACTGACAGAGATAAGGATGGAGGCCTGCCTGGTCTTTCTTTCTTTCTTTCTTTCTTTCTTTCTTTCTTATACTTTTAAAAAAATGTTTATTTATTTATTTATTTATTTATTTATTTATTTATTAGATATAAGTACACTGTAGCTGTATTCAGACACTCTAGAAGAGGGTGTCATCTTCTGGAGAATCTAAATCCCTCTTATTGTCTGCATATGATGTACATAAACACAGCCTAACATATACTTCTAAAAATTTAAAGATGGGTGGGCCCACTGAAAGGGCTCAACAATTAACAGCATTGTCTCTTCTTCCAGAGAACGTGGGATCAACTACCAGCAACTATATGGTGGCCCATCTCAAGTTCCAGGGGATAAGACAGACAGACAGACAGACAGAGATAAGGATGGCAGGCCTGCCTGATTTTTCTTTATTTCTTATCCTTTTAAAAATATGTTTATTTATTTATTTATTCATTTATTCATTTATTTATTTATTTATGTATTTAAGATATAAGTACACTGTAGATGTCTTCAGACTCTCCAGAAGACGGTGCAGATTCTGGAGAATCAATATGCCTCTTATGGTCTACATATGATATACATGAACACAGCCTCACATATACTTCTAAAAATTTAAAGATGGGTGGGGCCACTGAAAGGGCTCAACAACTAACAGCATTGTCTCCTCTTCCAGAGAACCTGGGATCAACTACCAGCAACTATATGGTGGCCCATCTCCAGTTCCAGGGTATCTGACAGATAGACAGACAGACATACAGACAGACAGACAGACAGACAAGGTGGCAGGCCTGCCTGGTCTTTCTTTCTTTCTTATTCTTTTTAAAAAATGTTTATTTATTTATTTATGTATTTATTAGATATAAGTACACTGTAGTTGTCTTCAGACACTCTAGAAGAGGGTGTCATATTCTGGAGAATCTAAATCCCTCTTATGGTCTGCATATGATGTACATAAACACAGCCTCACATATACTTCTAAAAATTTAAAGTTGGGTGGGCCCACTGAAAGGGCTCAACAATTAACACCATTGTCTCCTCTTCCAGAGAACGTGGGATCAACTACCAGCAACTATATGGTGGCCCATCTCAAGTTGCAGGGGATCAGACAGACAGACAGACAGACAGTGATAAGGATGGCAGGCCTGCCTGATTTTTCTTTCTTTCTTATCCTTTTAAAAAATGTTTATTTATTTATTTATTTATTTATTTATTTATTTATTTATGTACTTATTAGATATAAGTACACTCTAGCTGTCTTCAGACTCTCCAGAAGAGGGTGTCAGATTCTGGGGAATCTATATCCCTCTTATGGTCTGCATATGATGTACATAAACACAGCCTCACATATACTTCTAAAAATTTAAAGATGGGTGGGGCCACTGAAAGGGCTCAACAATTAACAGCATTGTCTCCTCTTCCAGAGGACCTGGGATCAACTACCAGCAACTATATTGTGGCCCATCTCCAGTTCCAGGGGATCAGACAGACACACAGACAGACAGTGATAAGGATGGCAGTCAAGCCTGGTCTTTCTTTCTTTCTTATCCTTTTTTTAAAAAAATGTTTGTTTATTTATTTATTTATTTATTTATTTATTTATTTATTTATTTATTTATTAGATATAAGTACACTGTAGCTGTTCAGACACTCCAGAAGAGGGTTTCAGATTCTGGAGAATCTAAATCCCTCTTATGGTCTGCATATGATGTACATAAACACAGCCTCACATATACTTCTAAAAATTTAAAGAAGGGTGGGGCCACTCTAAAAGCTCAACAATTAACAGCATTGTCTCCTCTTCCAGAGTACCTGGGATCAACTACCAGCAACTATATGGTGGCCCATCTCCAGTTCCAGGGGATCATACAGACAGACATTCAGACAGTAATAAGGATGGCAGGCCTGCCTGGTCTTTCTTTCTTTCTTATCCTTTTTAAAAAAATGTTTATTTATATATTTATTTATGGATTTATTAGATATTAGTACACTGCAGCTGTCTTCAGACACTCCAGTAGAGGGTGTCAAATTCTGGAATCTAAATCCCTCTTATGGTCTGCATATGATGTACATAAACACAGCCTCACATATACTTCTAAAAATTAAAAGATGTGTGGGGTCACTGAGAGGGCTCAACAATTAACAGCATTGTCTCCTCTTTCAGAGAACCTTGGATCAACTACCAGCAACTATATGGTGGCCCATCTCCAGTTCCAGGGGACCAGACAGACAGACAGACAGTCAAGGATAATGATGGCAGGCCTACCTGGTCTTTCTTTCTTTCTTATCCTTTTTAAAAATGTTTATTTATTTATTTATTTATTTATTTATTTATTTATTTATTTATTTATTAGATATAAGTACACTGTAGCTGTTCAGACACTCCAGAAGAGGTTGTCAGATTCTGGAGAATCTAAATCCCTCTTATGGTCTGCATATGATGTACATAAACACAGCCTCACATATACTTCTAAAAATTTAAAGAAGGGTGGGGCCACTCTAAAAGCTCAACAATTAACAGCATTGTCTCCTCTTCCAGAGTACCTGGGATCAACTACCAGCAACTATATGGTGGCCCATCTCCAGTTCCAGGGGATCAGACAGACAGACAGACAGACAGTGCTAAGGATGGCAGGCCTGCCTGGTCTTTCTTATCCTTTTTAAAAAAATGTTTATTTATATATTTATTTATGTATTTATTAGATATAAGTACACTGTAGCTGTCTTCAGACACTCCAGAAGATGGTGTCAGATTCTGGAGAATCTAAATCCCTCTTATGGTCTGCATATGATGTACATAAACACAGCCTTGCATATACTTCTAAAAATTTAAAGATGTGTGGGGCCACTGAGAGGGCTCAACAATTAACAGCATTGTCTCCTCTTTCAGAGAACCTGGGATAAACTACCAGCACCTTATGGTGGCCCATCTCCAGTTCCAGTGGATCAGACAGACAGACAGACAGACAGACAGAGAGACAGAGATAAGGATGGCAGGCCTGCCTGGTCTTTCTTTATTTCTTATACTTTTAAAAAAAAGGTTAATTTATTTATTTATTTATTTATTTATTTATTTATTTATTTATTTATTTATTTATTTATGTATTTATTAGATATAAGTACACTGTAGCCGTCTTCAGACACTCCAGAAGATGGTGTCAGATTCTAGAGAATCTAAATCCCTCTTATGGTCTGAATATGATGTACATAAACATAGCCTCACATATACTTCTAAAAATTATAAATAGGTGGGGCCACTGAAAAGACTCAACAATTAACAGCATTGTCTCCTCTTCCAGAGAACCTGGGATCAACTACCAGCACCTAAAAGGTGGCCCATCTCCAGTTCCAGGGGATCAGACAGACAGACAGACAGAGAGTGATAAGGATGGCAGGCCTGCCTGGTCTTTCTTTCTTTCTTATCCTTTTTTTAAAAAAATGTTTATTTATTTATTTATTTATTTATTTATTTATTTATTTATTTATTTATTTATTATTAGATATAAGTACACTGTAGCTGTTCAGACACTCCAGAAGAGAGTGTCAGATTCTGGAGAATCTAAATCCCTCTTATGGTCTGCATATGATGTAAATAAACACAGCCTCACATATACTTCTAAAAATTTAAAGAAGGTTGGGGCCACTCTAAAAGCTCAACAATTAACAGCATTGTCTCCTCTTCCAGAGTACCTGGGATCAACTACCAGCAACTATATGGTGGCCCATCTCCAGTTCCAGGGGATCAGACAGACAGACAGACAGACAGACAGACAGTGATAAGGATGGCAGGCATGCCTGGTCTTTCTTTCTTTCTTATCCTTTTTAAAAAAATGTTTATTTATATATTTATTTATGTATTTATTAGATATAAGTACACTGTAGCTGTTCAGACACTCCAGAAGAGAGTGTCAGATTCTGGAGAATCTAAATCCCTCTTATGGTCTGCATATGATGTAAATAAACACAGCCTCACATATACTTCTAAAAATTTAAAGAAGGTTGGGGCCACTCTAAAAGCTCAACAATTAACAGCATTGTCTCCTCTTCCAGAGTACCTGGGATCAACTACCAGCAACTATATGGTGGCCCATCTCCAGTTCCAGGGGATCAGACAGACAGACAGACAGACAGACAGACAGTGATAAGGATGGCAGGCCTGCCTGGTCTTTCTTTCTTTCTTATCCTTTTTAAAAAAATGTTTATTTATATATTTATTTATGTATTTATTAGATATAAGTACACTGTAGCTGTCTTCAGACACTCCAGAAGAGGGTGTCAGATTCTGGAGAATCTAAATCCCTTTTATGGTCTGCATATGATGTACATAAACACATCCTCACATTTACTTCTAAAAATTTAAAGATGGGTAGGGCCACTGATAGGGCTCAACAATTAAGAGCATTGTCTCCTCTTCCAGAGAACCTTGGATCAACTACCAGCAACTATATGGTGGCCCATCTCCAGTTCCCGGGGTTCAGATAGACAGACAGAGAGACAGGCATAGATATGGATGGCAGGCCTGCCTGGTCTTTCTTTCTTTCTTATCCTTTTTAAAAAATGTTTATTTATTTATTTATTTATTTATTTATCTATTTATTTATTAGATATAAGTACACTGTAGCTGTCTTCAGATACTCCAGAAGAGGGTGTCAGATTCTGGAGAATCTAAATCCCTCTTATGGTCTGCATATGATGTACATAAACACAGCCTCACATATACTTCTAAATATTTAAAGAAGGGTAGGGCCACTGATAGGGCTCAACAATTAAAAGCATTGTCTCCTCTTCCAGAGAACCTGGGATCAACTACCAGCAACTTTATGGTAGCCCAACTCCAGTTCCAGGGGATCAGACAGAGAGACAGACAGAGAGAGATAAGGATGGCAGGCCTGCCTGGTCTTACTTTCTTTCTTATCCTTTTTAAAAAATGTTTATTTATTTATTTATTTATTTATTTATTTATTTATTATATATAAGTACACTGTAGCTGTCTTCACTCACTCCAGTAGAGGGTGTCAGATTCTGGAGAATCTAAATCCTCTTAAAATCTGAATATGATGTACATAAACACAGCCTCACATAAACTTCTAAATATTTAAAGAAGTGTGGGGCC
Source organism: Mus caroli (assembly GCF_978045245.1). Taxonomy (NCBI): domain Eukaryota; kingdom Metazoa; phylum Chordata; class Mammalia; order Rodentia; family Muridae; genus Mus; species Mus caroli. The sequence continues at coordinate 223,058 of NW_028227359.1, read as the reverse complement.
ACTGAAAGGGCTCAACAATTAACCGTATTGTCTCCTCTTCCAGAGAACCTTGGATCAACTACCAGCACAATATGGTGGCCCATCTCCAGTTCCTGGGGATCAGATAGACAGACAGACAGACAGACAGAGATAAGGATGGCAGGCCTGCCTGGTCTTTCTTTCTTTCTTATACTTTTTAAAAAATGTTTATTTATTTATTTATTTATTTATCTCTTTATTTATTAGATATAAGTACACTGTAGCTGTCTTCAGACACTCCAGAAGAGGGTGTCAGATTCTGGAGAATCTAAATCCCTCTTATGGTCTGCATATGATGTACATAAACACAGCCTCACATATACCTCTAAATATTTAAAGATGGGTGGCGCCACTGAAAGGGCTCAAAAATTAACAGCATTGTCTCCTCTTCCAGAGTACCTGGGATCAACTACCTGCACCTACAAGGTGGCCCATCTCCAGTTCCAGGGTATCAGACAGACCCTTGTTAGGCTCTTTCCCTAACAAGTATTATGGCTGAACCTGAGGGGTTCTACTGCTGATTTGTGTCCCCCACTTTAAAAAAATAGTTGTTTTCAAAGGCTGCAGGTTCTTAGCCCTGTTCCTTGTTACAGTTGAGTCACAGCCCTGAAAGTTCAGTGGTAGTTAAAGGCACTGAGAAGGGCTTCCTATAGACATCAAAGACCAAGTCTTTGTTTTTAAAAAGTTAATCTGGATTCCCCCACCCCCTGGCATCCTTAGAATTCCTAGAAAGGAAGGCAGGGACCTGGGCAGAAGGGTGCAAGGCTACTGGTGTTTGTAAGTGGTAACAGAAAGCTTTCTCTTGTTGGTACCCTACCCCAAGTTACACTGTCACTTCTTTTTCCTAGTTGTTGTTTTGTCGGTTTGTATTCTCAACATAGACCCTTTTCCTTCCTAACCTTGGCTGTCCTGAACCTTACTGTCCTTGAACTCAGTGATTTGCCTGTATTGCTGGGATGAAACTGTGAGCTACCATCCAGAAGGAAGCACCCTGCTGAGGTTATATTGGGGTCTCTTCATTTTCCTCTATGAACATGCATATGGCAGGCCTGTTCTTTCTTTTTTACTTTTCCTTTTCTTTTTAAAGATTTATTTATTTATTATATTTAAGTATGCTGTAGCTATGTTCAGACAGTCCAGAAGAGGGTGTCAGATTCTGAAGAATCTAAATCATTCTTATTGTCTGCATATGATGTATATAAACACAGCCTCACATATACTCAAAAAAAAAAAAAGAAAGAAAGATGTGGCTACAGAGAGGGCTCAACAATTAAGAGCATTGTCTCCTCTTCCAGAGAACCTGGGCTCAATTACCAGTATTATATATGGTGGCCCATCTCCAGTTCCAGGGGATCTAATACTCTGTTCTGGAGTCTGTGGGCACAGCATACACATGCAAAACATTCTTACCCAATCATTGAGAGAGGAGAGAGAGGGGTTGAGAGAGAGGGGAGGTAATCATACCTCCTGACGAGTTTGAAGACCTGGGCTTCATCACTCACACAAATAAATAAATGCAATATATTTTTTTATAAATAAACTCTGCCATTGCCCTTTAAAAATTCCTAGAAAACAAGTTTTATAAGCAACAGTTATATTTACTATATCTAAAGGACAGTCATGAGCATATTCAATAAATAGAAAAAGGCCTGTTAGTCTTAGAAATGGAAAAGACAAACCAAGGAAGGTTTGCAATTACATAATGAGGCAGCTCAGCCCAGCTCTAAAGTTGGAAATAAGACTCGAGAATAGGATATACCTGAAGACAGCCAGCCATTGTTTTTTGTTTTGGAGGCTGAAAGGATACACCTGAAGACAGCCAATGCTGTGTGATGGTGATCTGGTATTTTTTTTTTAATTTTTAAAAACTTTAACACTTTTTATAAAACTTTTATAAAAACTTTTTATTCTTCTTTCTTTGTTTCTTTTCTTTCTTTCTTTCCTCACCCTAGCCCCTACCCTAGCCCTGTCTTTCACCAGGGTGGCCTCGAACTCAGAAACTGACTGCCTCTGCCTACAGAGTGCTCTCATTAAGAGCTTGAGCAACCACTGAATGTAGAGTTTTCTAAGCCTTACCTTGCTCTTGGTGTCTGTTCTCAGCTGTGAAACCCTAATTAACACAAGTAGGCAGTCCTGGGTCAGCCAGAGCTACAGACTGAGGACTTCTCTAAAAACAAATAAAACAAAACAAAACAACAAATAGAAATAATAAAATACATAAATTAAGCAACCACAGCATAGCTTTTCTCAATCTAGGTGGTACTCAGAAATTCCAGCAGTTGGCCTGTGACACCTCAGCTCAGTATATGTGAGGCTGTGATTATGTACATCCTATGCAGACCATAAGAGGGATTTTCATTCTCCAGAATCTGACACCCTCCTCTGGAGTGTATAAGAAAGCTACAGTGTACTTATATCTAAGAAATACATAAAAATAAATAAATAAATAAATATTTTTTAAAAAGGATAAGAAAGAAAGTAAGACCAGGCAGGCCTGCCATCCTTATCTCTGTCTGTCTGTCTGTCTGTCTTATCCCCTGGAACTTGTTAGGTGACTCGAGCTCTTAATGAGAGCACTCTGGAGGCAGAGGCAGTCAGTTTCTGAGTTCGAGGCCAGCCTGGTTAAAGACAGGGATAGGCAGGGCTAGGCAAGGCAGGGCTGGGCTAGGCTAGGCTAGGCAAGGGGCTGGTCTAGTCAAGGCAAGGGACTAGGCTAGGCTACTCAAGGGGCTAGGCAAGACAGACAGACAGAGAGAAAGACAGACAAGGATGGCAGGCCTGCCTGGTTTTTCTTTCTTTCTTATCCCTTTAAAAAATGTTTGTTTATTTATTTATTTATTTATTTATTTATTTATTTATTTATGTATTTATTAGATATAAGTACACTGTAGCTGTCTTCAGACACTCCAGAAGAGGGTTTCAGATTCTGGAGAATCTATATCCCTCTTATGGTCTGCATATGATGTACATAAACACAGCCTCACATTTACATCTTAAAACTTAAAGATGTGTGGGGCCAATGAAAGGGCTCAACAATTAACAGCATTGTCTCCTCTTATAGAGAACCTGGGATCAACTACCAGCAAATATATGGTGGCCCATCTCCAGTTCCAGGGGATCAGACAGACAGACAGACATACAGACAGATAGAGTTAAGGATGGCAGGCCTACCTGGTCTTTCATTCTTTCTTATCCTTTTTAAAAAATGTTTATTAATTTAAGTATGTATTTATTAGATATAAGTACACTGTAGCTGTCTTCAAACACTCCCGAAAATGGTGTCAGATTCTGGAGAATCTATATCCCTCTTATGGTCTGCATATGATGTTCATGAACACAGCCTCACATATACTTCTAAAAATTTAAAGATGGGTGGGGCCACTGAAAGGGCTCAACAATTAACAGAACTGACTCCTCTTCTCGAGAACCTGGGATCAACTACCAGCAATTATATGGTGGCCCATCTCCAGTTCCAGGGGATCAGACAGACAGACATACAGACAAGGATGGCAGGCCTGCCTGGTCTCTCTTTCTTTATTATCCTTTTTAAAAAATGTTTATTTGTTTATTTATGTATTTATTAGATATAAGTACACTGTAGCTGTCTTCAGACTCTCCAGAAGAGGGTGTCAGATTCTGGAGAATCAATATCCCTCTTATGGTCTGCATATGATGTACATGAACACAGCCTCACATATACTTCTATAAATTTAAAGATGGGTGGGGCCACTGAAAAGGCTCAACAATTAACAGAACTGACTCCTCTTCCAGAGAACCTGGGATCAACTACCAGCAACTATATGGTGGCCCATCTCCAGTTCCAGGCGATCAGACAGACAGAAATACAGACAAGGATGGCAGGCCTGCCTGGTCTCTCTTTCTTTATTATCCTTTTTAAAAAATGTTTATTTGTTAATTTATGTATTTATTAGATATAAGTACACTGTAGCTGTCTTCAGAATCTCCAGAAGAGGGTGTCAGATTCTGGAGAATCAATATCCCTCTTATGGTCTGCATATGATGTACATGAACACAGCCTCACATATACTTCTAAAAATTTAAAGATGGGTGGGGCCACTGAAAGGGCTCAACAATTAACAGCATTGTCTCCTCTTCCAGAGAACCTGGGATCAACTACCAGCAACTATATGGTGGCCCATCTCCAGTTCCAGGGTATCTGACAGATAGACAGACAGACAGACAGACAAGGTGGCAGGCCTGCCTGGTCTTTTTTTCTTTCTTATTCTTTTTAAAAAATGTTTATTTATTGTTTTATGTATTTATTAGATATAAGTACACTGTAGCTGTCTTCAGACACTCTAGAAGAGGGTGTCATATTCTGGAGAATCTAAATCCCTCTTATGGTCTGCATATGATGTACACATACACATCCTCACATATACTTCTAAAAATTTAAAGATGGGTGGGCCCACTGAAAGGGCTCAACAATTAACAGCATTGTCTCCTCTTCCAGAGAACCTGGGATCAACTACAAGCAACTCTATGGTGGCCCATCTCCAGTTCCAGAGGATCAGACAGACAGACAGACAGACAGAGATAAGGATGGCAGTCCTGCCTGGTCTTTCTTTCTTTCTTATCCTTTTTAAAAAATGTTTATTTATTTATTTATTTATTTATTTATTTATTTATGTATTTATTAGATATAAGTACACTGTAGCTATCTTCAGACACTCCAGAAGAGAGTGTCAGATTCTGGAGAATCTATATCCCTCTTATGGTCTGCATATGATGTACATAAACACAGCCTCACATATACTTCTAAAAATTTAAAGATGGGTGGGCCCACTGAAAGGTCTCAACAATTAACACCATTGTCTCCTCCTCCAGACAACGTGGGATCAACTTCCAGCAACTATATGGTGGCCCATCTCAAGTTCCAGGGGATAAGACAGACAGACAGACAGACAGAGATAAGGATGGCAGGCCTGCCTGATTTTTCATACTTTCTTATCCTTTTTAAAAAATGTTTATTTATTTATTTATTCATTTATTTATTTATTTATTTATTTATTAGATATAAGTACACTGTAGCTGTCTTCAGACTCTCCAGAAGAGGGTGTCAGATTCTGGAGAATCTATATCCCTCTTATGGTCTGCATATGATGTACATAAACACAACCTCACATATACTTCTAAAAATTTAAAGATGGGTGGGGCCACTGAAAGGGCTCAACAATGAACAGCATTGTCTCTTCTTCCAGAGGACCTGGGATCAACTACCAGCAACTATATTGTGGCCCATCTCAAGTTCCAGGGGATAAGACAGACATACAGACAGACAGACAGACAAGGAATGCAGGCCTACCTGGTTTTTCTTTCTTTCTTATACATTTTAAAAATGTTTATTTATTTATATATGTATTTATTAGATATAAGTACACTGTAGCTATCTTCAGACACTTCAGAAGTGGGTGTCATATTCTGGAGAATCTAAATCCCTCTTATGGTCTGCATATGATGTACATAAACACAGCCTCACATATAATTCTAAAAAGTTAAAGATGTGTGGGGCCACTGAAACGGCTCAATAATTAACAGCATTGTCTCCTCTTCCAGACAATGTGGGATCAACTATCAGCAACTATATGGTCGCACATCTACATTTCCAGGGGTTCAGACAGACAGACAGACAGTCAAGGATTGCAGGCCTGCCTGGTTTTATTTTCTTTCTTATCCTTTTTAAAAAATGTTTATTTATTTATTTATTTATTTATTTATTTATTTATTTATGTATTTATTATATATAAGTACACTGTAGCTGTCTTCAGACACTCCAGAAGAGGGTGTCAGATTCTGGAGAATCTAAATCCCTCCTATGGTCTGCATATGATGTACATAAACACAGCCTCACATATACTTCTAAAAATTTAAAGATGTGTGGGGCCTCTGAGAGGGCTCAACAATTTACAGCATTGTCTCCTCTACCAGAGAACCTGGGATCAACTACCAGCAACTATATGGTGGCCCTACTCCAGTTCCAGGGGATCAGGCAGACAAAGAGACAGACAGACAAGGGTGGCAGGCCTCCCTGGTTTTTCTTTCTTTCTTATCCTTTTTAAAAAATGTTTATTTATTTATTTATGTATTTATTAGATATAAGTACACTTTTGCTGTCTTCAGACACTCCAGAAGAGGGTGTCAGATTCTGGAGAATATAAATCCCTCTTATGGTCTGCATATGATGGACATAAACATAGATTCACATACACTTCTAAAAATTTAAGATGGGTGGGGCCACTGAAAGGGCTCAACAATTAACAGCATTGTCTCTTCTTCCAGAGAACCTGGGATCAACTACCAGCAACTATATGGTGGCCCATCTCCAGTTCCAGGGGATCAGACAGACAGACAGACAGACAGACAGAGATAAGGAGAGCAGGCCTGCCTGGTTTTTCTTTCTTTCTTATCCTTTTAAAATATTGTTTATTTATTTATTTATTTATTTATTTATTTATTTATTTATTTATGTATTTATTAGATATAAGTACACTGTAGTTGTCTTCAGACACTCCAGAAGAGGGTGTCAGATTCTGGAGAATCTAAATCCCTCTTATGGTCTGCATATGATGTACATAAACACAGCCTAACATATACTTCTAAAAATTTAAAGATAGGTGGAGCCACTGAAAGGGCTCAACAATTAACAGCATTGTCTCCTCTTCCAGAGAACCTGGGATGAAATAACAGCAACTATATGGTGGCCCATCTCCAGTTCCAAGCGATCAGACAGACAGACAGACAGACTGACAGAGATAAGGATGGAGGCCTGCCTGGTCTTTCTTTCTTTCTTATACTTTAAAAAAAATGTTTGTTTATTTATTTATTTATTTATTTATTTATTTATTTATTTATTTATTAGATATAAGTACACTGTAGCTGTCTTCAGACACTCTAGAAGTGGGTGTCATCTTCTGGAGAATCTAAATCCCTCTTATGGTCTGCATATGATGTAAATAAACACAGCCTCACATATACTTCTAAAAATTTAAAGATCGGTGGGCCCACTGAAAGGGCTCAACAATTAACAGCATTGTCTCTTCTTCCAGAGAACGTGGGATCAAATACCAGCAACTATATGGTGGCCCATCTCAAGTTCCAGGGGATAAGACAGACAGACAGACAGACAGATATAATGATGGCAGGCCTGCCTGATTTTTCTTTCTTTCTTATCCTTTTTAAAAAATGTTTATTTATTTATTTATTTATTTATTTATTTATTTATTTATTCATTCATTTATTCATTTATTTATTTATTTATTTATGCATTTATTAGATATAAGTACACTGTAGCTGTCTTCAGACTCTCCAGAAGAGGGTGTCAGATTCTGGAGAATCTATATCTTTCGTATGGTCTGCATATGATGTACATAAACACAGCCTCACATATACTTCTAAAAATTTAAAGATGGGTGGGGCCACTGAAAGGGCTCAACTATTAACAGCATTGTCTCCTCTTCCAGAGGACCTGGGATCAACTACCAGCAACTATATTGTGGCCCATCTCCAGTTCCAGGGGACCAGACAGACATACATACAGACAGACAGACAAGGATTGCAGGCCTGCCTGGTTTTTCTTTCTTTCTTATACATTTTAAAAATGTTTATTTATTTATTTATTTATTTATTTATTTATTTATTTATTAGATATAAGTACACTGTAGCTGTCTTCAGACACTTCAGAAGAGGGTGTCATATTCTGGAGAATCTAAATCCCTCTTATGGTCTGCATATAATGTACATAAACAAAGCCTCACATATACTTCTAAAAATTTAAAGATGTGTGGGGCCACTGAAACGGCTCAACAATTAACAGCATTGTCTCCTCTACCAGAGAACCTGGGATCAAATACCAGCAACTATATGGTGGCCCATCTCCAGTTCTAGGGGATCAGACAGACAGACAGACAGACAGACAAGGATTGCAGGCCTGCCTGGTTTTACTTTCTTTCTTATCCTTTTTAAAAAATGTTTATTTATTTATTTATTTATGTATTTATTATATATAAGTACACTGTAGCTGTCTTCAGACACTCCACAAGAGGGTGACAGATACTGGAGAATCTAAATCCCTCTTATGGTCTGCATATGATGTATATAAACACAGCCTCACATATACTTCTAAAAATTTAAAATGTGTGGGGCCACTGAAAGGGCTCAACAATTAACAGCATTATCTCCTCTAACAGAGAACCTGGGAACAAATACCAGCAACTATATGGTGGCCCATCTCCAGTTCCAGGGGATCAGGCAGACAAAGACACAGACAGACAAGGGTGGCAGGCCTCCCTGGTTTTTCTTTCTTTCTTATCCTTTTAAAATAATGTTTATTTATTTATTTATGAATTTATTAGATATAAGTACACTGTAGTTGTCTTCAGACACTCCAGAAGAGGGTGTCAGATTCTGGAGAATATAAATCCCTATTATGGTCTGCATATGATGGACATAAACACAGCCTAACATATACATCTAAAAATTTAAAGATGGGTGGGGCCACTGAAAGGGCTCAAGAATTAACAGCATTGTCTCTTCTTCCAGAGAACCTGGGATCAACTACCAGCAACTATATAGTGGCCCATCTCCAGTTCCAGGGGATCAGACAGACAGACAGACAGACAGAGATAAGGAGGGCAGGCCTGCCTGGTTTTTCTTTCTTTCTTATCCTTTTAAAAATGTTTATTTATTTATTTATTTATTTATTTATTTATTTATTTATTTATTTATTAGATATAAATACACTGTAGTTGTTTTCAGACACTCCAGAAGAGGGTGTCAGATTCTGGAGAATCTAAATCCCTCTTATGGTCTGCATATGATGTACATAAACACAGCCTCACATATACATCTAAAAATTTAAAGATAGGTGGAGCCACTGAAAGGGCTCAACAATTAACAGCATTGTCTCCTCTTCCAGAGTACCTGGGATCAACTACCAGCAACTATATTGTGGCCCATCTCCAGTTCCAGGGGATCAGACAGACATACATACAGACAGACAGACAAGGATTGCAGGCCTGCCTGGTTTTTCTTTCTTTCTTATACATTTTAAAAATGTTTATTTATTTATTTATTTATTTATTTATTTATTTATTTATTTATGTATTTATTAGATATAAGTACACTGTAGCTGTCTTCAGACACTTAAGAAGAGGGTGTCATATTCTGGAAATCTAAATCCCTCTTATTGTCTGCATATGATGTACATAAACACAGCCTCACATATACTTCTAAAAATTTAAAGATGGGTAGGGCCACTGATAGGGTTCAACAATTAACAGCATTGTCTCCTCTTCCAGAGAACCTGGGATCAACTACCAGCAACTATATGGTGGCCCATCTCCAGTTCCCGGGGATCAGATAGACAGACAGAGAGACAGACAGAGATAAGGATGGCAGGCCTGCCTGGTCTTACTTTCTTTCTAGTCCTTTTTAAAAATGTTTATTTATTTATTTATTTATTTATTTATTTATTTATTTATGTATTTATTATATATAAGTACACTGTAGCTGTCTTCAGACACTCCAGTAGAGGGTGTCAGATTCTGGAGAATCTAAATCCTCTTATAATCTGAATATGATGTTCATAAACAGGCCTCACATATACTTCTAAATATTTAAAGAAGTGTGGGGCCACTGAAAGGGCTCAACAATTAAGAGCATTTTCTCCTCTTTCAGAGAACCTTGGATCAACTACCAGCAACTATATGGTGGCCCATCTCCAGTTCCTGGGGATCAGATAGACAGACAGACAGACAGACAGAGATATGGATGGCAGGCCTGCCTGGTCTTTCTTTCTTTCTTATCCTTTTTAAAAAAATGTTTGTTTATTTATTTATTTATTTATTTATTTATTTATTTATCTATTTGTTTATTAGATATAAATACACTGTAGCTGTTCAGACACTCCAGAAGAGGATGTCAGATTCTGGAGAATCTAAATCCCTCTTATGGTCTGCATATGATGTACATAAACACAGCCTCACATATACTTCTAAAAATTTAAAGAAGGGTGGGGCCACTCTAAAAGCTCAACAATTAACAGCATTGTCTCCTCTTCCAGAGTACCTGGAATCAACTACCAGCAACTATATGGTGGCCCATCTCCAGTTCCAGGGGATCAGACAGACAGACATACAGACAGTGCTAAGGATGGCAGGCCTGCCTGGTCTTTCTTTCATTCTTATCCTTTTTAAAAAATATTTATTTATTTATTTATTTATTTATTTATTTATTTATGCATTTCTTAGATATAAGTACACTGTAGCTGTCTTCCGACACTCCAGAAGAGGGTGTCAGATTCTGGAGAATCTAAATCCCTCTTATGGTCTGCATATGATGTACATAAACAGAGCCTCACATATACTTCTAAAAATTAAAAGATGGGTGGGCCCACTGAAAGGGCTCAACAATTAACAGCATTGTCTCTTCTTCCAGAGAACGTGGGATCAACTACCAGCAACTATATGGTGGCCCATCTCAAGTTCCAGGGGATAAGACAGACAGACAGACAGACAGAGATAAGGATGGCAGGCCTGCCTGATTTTTCTTTCTTTCTTATACTTTTTAAAAAATGTTTATTTATTTATTTATGTATTTATTAGATATAAGTACACTGTAGCTGCCTTCAGACTCTCCAGAAGAGGGTTCAGATTCTGGAGAAGCTATATCCCTCTTATGGTCTGCATATGATGTACATAAACACAGCCTCACATATACTTCTAAAAATTTAAAGATGGGTGGGACCACTGAGAGGGCTCAACAACTAACAGCATTGTCTCCTCTTCCAGAGAACCTGGGATCAACTACAAGCAACTATATTTTGGCCCATCTCCAGTTCCAGAGGATCAGACAGACATACATACAGACAGACAGACAAGGATTGCAGGCCTGCCTGGTTTTTCTTTCTTTCTTATCCTTTTAAAAAAATGTTTATTTATTTATTTATGTATTTATTAGATATAAGTACACTGTAGCTGTCTTCAGACACTCCAGAAGAGGGTGTCAGATTCTGGAGAATATAAATCCCTCTTATGGTCTGCATATGATGGACATAAACACAGATTCACATACACTTCTAAAAATTTAAAGATGGGTGGGGCCACTGAAAGGGCTCAACAATTAACAGCATTGTCTCTTCTTCCAGAGAACATGGTATCAACTACCAGCATCTGTATGGTGGCCCATCTCCAGTTCCAGGGGATCAGACAGACAGACAGACAGACAGACAGAGATAAGGAGGGCAGGCCTGCCTGGTCTTTCTTTCTTTCTTATCCTTTTAAAATAATGTTTATTTATTTATTTATTTATTTATTTATTTATTTATGTATTTATTAGATATAAGTACACTGTAGTTGTCTTCAGACACTCCAGAAGAGGGTGTCAGATTCTGGAGAATCTAAATCCCTCTTATGGTCTTCATAATATGTACATAAACACAGCCTAACATATACTTCTAAAAATTTAAAGATAGGTGGAGCCACTGAAAGGGCTCAACAATTAACAGCATTGTCTCCTCTTCCAGAGAACCTGGGATCAACTACCAGCAACTATATGCTGGGCCATCTACAGTTCCAGGGGATCAGACACACAGAGAGACAGACAGACACTGTAGGACCCAGAATATGGCAAGAAACCCTGGGAAAGGTGGAAAATTAATAATACACTCTGTAGTACCCAGAATATGGCAAGAAACCCTCATAAAAGTAGAAAATTAAAAACTCACACTGAAGGAACCCAAATATGGCAAGAAAACCTGAAAAATGTGGAAAATGAGAATAATCACAGTGTAGGAACCAGAATTCCGAAAATACTTGAAAAACGTCATAAATGAGAAAATCACATTTTAGGACCCAGAATATGGGGAGAAACCCTGAGAAACGTGGAAAATTAAAAATACACTCTGTAGCACTGAGAATATGGCAAGAAACCCTCAACAAAGTAGAAAATTAAAAACTCACACTGAAGGATCCCGAATATGGCGCGAAAACATGAAAAAGGTAGAAAATGAGAATAATCACACTGTATTACCCAGAATTACAAAAACATGAAAAACATCGAAAATGAGAAAATCACACTTGTAGGACCCAAAATACGAAAAAACTTGAATCACACTGCAGAAACCAGAATATGCCGAACAACCATGAAAAACCTGAAAATTAAAAATTCACACTATTGGACACAGAATATGGTGAGAAACCATGAAAAGACTGGACAATTAAAATTTCACACTTCATTACCCAGATATGGAGAGAAATACTGAAAACCGTGGGAAAAAATTCACAATGAAGGACCTGGAATACGGCAAGAGACCCTGAAAAAACATGGAAATGAGAAAATCACACAGTATAACCCAGAATATGACGAAAAAACCTGAAAAAGATAAAATATTAAAATATCACACGGAAGGACCCAGAATATGGCGAAAAACCTGAAAAAGGAGGAAGATAAAAAAACTCACACTGAAGGACACAGAATATGGCGAGAAAACCTGAAAAAAGTAGAAAATTAAAAATTCACACTGAAAGACCCCGAATATGGTTTGAAAACCTGAAAAAGGTGGAAAATGAGAATAATCACACTGTAGGACCCAGATTATGCCCAGAAACCCTGAAAACGTGTAAAATTAAAAAAACATGCTGTAGGACCCAGAATATGGCGAGAAAACCTGAAAAAAGTAGAAAATTAAAAATTCACACTGAAGGACCCCGAATATGGTGAGAAAACCTGAAAAAGGTGGAAAATGAGAATAATCACACTGTAGGACCCAGATTTTGCCCAGAAACCCTGAAAACGTGGAAAATTAAAAATACATGCTTTAGGACCTAGAATATGGCGAGAAACCCTGAAAAAAGTTCAAAATTACAAACTCACACTGTAGGACCCCAAATATGGCGAGAAACCCTGAAAAAGGTGGAAAATGAGAAAATCACATTTCAGGACCCAGAATAGGCCTAGAAAATGTGAAAAACGTGAAAATTAAAAATTCACTCTAACGGACCCAGAATATGGCGAGAAAAAGGTAATAAAAAAGTAGAAAATTAAAATCTCACAGTGAAGGAGCCCAAACATGGCGAGAAAATCTGAAAAAGGTGGAAAATGAGAAAATCACACTGTAGGATCCAGAATATGGTGAGAAACCCTGAAGAAAGTAGAAAAGTACAAACTGACACTGAAGGACTCCAAATATGGGGAGAAAACCTGAAAAAGGTGGAAAATGAGAAAATCACACTGCAGGACCCAGAATATTTCAAGAAACACTGAAAAACGTGAAAATTAAAAATTCACACTGTCGGACACAGAATATGGCGAGAAACCATGAAAAAAAGTGGATAATTAAAATTCACACTGTATTACCCATAATATGGGGAGAAATACTGAAAAACGTGGAAAATTAAAAATCCACACTGAAGGACCTGGAATATGGCAAGGAAACCTGAAAATGTGGAAATGAGAAAATCACAATGTAGGACCCAGAATATGAAGAAAAAACCTGAAAAACGTGGAAAATGAAAAATACAGACTATAGGACACAGTTTATGGCGAGAAACCCTGAAAGAGTAGAAAATTAAAAACTCACACTGAAGGACCCCAAATATGGCAAGAAACCCTGAAAAAAGTAGAAAATTACAAACTGACACTGAAGAACCCCAATTATGGCGAGAAAACCTGAAAAAGGTGGAAAATGAGAAAATCACACTGTAGGACCCAGAATTACGAAAAAACTTGAAAATATCGAAAATGAGAAAATCACACTATAGGACCCAGAATATGCCAAGAAACCCTGAAAACGTGAAAAATTAAAAATACAACGTTTAGGACCCAGAATACGGCGAGAAACCCTGAAAAAATTAGAAAATTAAAAACTCACACTGAAGGACCCGAAAAATGGCTAGAAAGGCTGAAAAAGGTGGAAAATGAGAAAATCACACTGTAGGACCCAGAATTACGAAAAAAATTGAAAAATGTGGAAAATGAGAAAATCACACTGTAGGACCCAGAATATGCCGAGAAACGCTGAAAAAAGTGAAACATTAAATATTCACACTGTCGGACCAAGAATATTACCAAATAAAAAACCTTAAAAACGAAGAAAATTAAAAATTTACACTGTGGGACCCAGAATATGGCGAGAAACACTGAAAAATGTGGAAAATTAAATTCACACTGTAGGAACAAGAATATGCCGAGAAAACCTGAAAAAGTTTGAAAATGAAAAAATCACACTGTGGGACTGAGAATATGACGAAAAAAAAACCTTAAAAACATGGAAAATTAAAAACTCCCACTGAAGAACCTAGAATATGGCAAGAAACCCTGAAAAAGGTGGAAAATGAGAAATTCACACTGTAGGACCCAGAATATGATGAGAAACACTGAAAAATGTTGAAAAATAAAAATTCACACTATAGGACCAGAATATGGAAAAAAACCTTGAAAAACGTGGAAAATTAAAAATTCACACTGCAGGACCCAGAATATGCTGAGAAAACCTGAAAAAGGTGGAAAATGAGAAAATCACACTGTAGGATGGAGAATTGGGGAAAAAAACTTGAAAAAAGTCAAAAATTGGAAAATCGCACAGTAGGAGCAAGAATATGCCAGAAACCCTGAAAACGTGGAAAATTAAAAATACACGCTGTAGGATTCAGAATATGGCAAGAAACCCTGAAAGAAGTAGAAAATTAAAAACTCACACTGAAGGACCCGGAATATGGCGAGAAAACCTGAAAAAATGTGGAAAATGAGAAAAACAATCTGTAGGACATAGAAATGCGAAAAAACTTTAAAAAAGTGGAAAATGAGAAAATCACATTGTAGGACCCAGAATATGCCAAGAAACCCTGAAAAACGAGAAAAAATTAAAATATGCTTTTTGGAGCCAGAATATTGCAAGAAACACAGTAAAAAGTAGAAAATTAAAAACTCACACTGAAAGACACCGAATATGGCAAAAAACCTGAAAAAGGTGGAAAATGAGTATAATCACACTGTAGGACACAGAATAGCGAAAAAACTTGAAAAACGTGGAAAAGGAGAAAATCACACTGCAGAACCCAGAATATGCCGAGAAACCCTGAAAAACTAGAAAATTAAAAACTCACATTGAAGGACCCCGAATATGGAGAGTTAACCTGAAAAAGGTGGAAAATGAGAAAATCACACTGTAGGACCCAGAATTACAAAAAAACTTGAAAAACGTGGAAAAGGAGAAAATCACACTGCAAGACCCAGAATATGCCGAGAAACACTGAAAAATGTGAAAATAAAAAATTCACACTGTCAGACACAGAATATGGCAAGAAACCATGAAACAAGTGGAAAATGAGAAAATCACACTGTATTGCCCAGAATATGGCGAGAAATACTGAAAAACGTGGAAAATTAAAAATTCAGACTGAAGGACCTGGAATATGGCAAGAAAACCTGAAAAACGAGGAAATGGGAAAATCACACTGTAGGAGCCAGAATATGCAGAGAAACCTTGAAAAACGTGGAAAATTAAAAATACACTCTGTAGGACCCAGAATATGGCGAGAAACCCTGAAGAATGTAGAAAATTAAAAACTCACATTGAAGGACCCCGAATATGGCGAGAAAACCTGAAAAAGGTGGAAAATGAGAAAATCACACCGTAGGACCCATAATATTACAAAAAACTTGAAAGAAGTGGAAAATTAAAAATTCACAGTGAAGGACCCAGAATATGGCGAGAAAACCTGAAAAACGAGGAAAATTCAAAATTCACACTGTAGGACCCAGAATATGGCTAGAAAACCTGAAAAAGTTGGAAAATGAGAATAATCACACTGTAGGACCAAGATATGCGAAAAAACTTGAAAAATTTCAAAATTGAGAAAATCACACTGTAGGACCCAGAATATGCTGAGAAACACTGAAAAACGTGGAAAATTAAAAATACACGCTGTAGGACCCATAATATGTCGAGAAACCCTGAAAAATTAGAAATGTAAAAACTCACACTGAGGGACCCCAAATATGGCAAGAAAACATGAAAAAGGTGAAAAAAGAGAAAATCACACTGTAGGACCCAGAAATATGAAAAAACTTGAAAAATGTGGAAAATGAGAAAATCACACTGCAGAAACCAGAATATGCCGAACAACCATGAAAAACCTGAAAATTAAAAATTCACACAGTCGGACACAGAATATGGTGAGAAACCATGAAAAAAGTGGACAATTAAAAATTCACACTTTATTACCCAGATATGGCGAGAAATACTGAAAACCGTGGAAAAAAATTCACACTGAAGGACCTGGAATACGGCAAGTGACCCTGAAAAACATGGAAATGAGAAAATCACACAGTAGGACCCAGCATATGGCGAGAAAACCTGAAAAAAGTAGAAAATTAAAAATTCACACTGAAGGACCCCGAATATTGCAAGAAAACCTGAAAAGGGTGGAAAATGAGAATAATCAATCTGTAGGACCCAGCTTATGCCTAGAAACCCTGAAAACGTGGAAAATTAAAAATACATGCTGTAGGACCCAGAATATGGCGTGTAACCCTGAAAAAAGTTGAAAATAACAAACTCACACTGTAGGACCCCAAATATGGCGAGAAACCCTGCAAAAGGTGGAAAATGAGAAAATCACACTGCAGGATCCAGAATATGCCGAGAAAATGTGAAAAACGTGAAAATTAATAATTCACACTCACGGACCCAGAATATGGCGAGAAACACTTAATAAAAAAGTAGGAAATTAAAAACTCACAGTGAAGGAGCCCAAACATGACCAGAAAAACCTGAAAAAGGTGGAAAATGAGAAAATCACACTGTAGGATCCAGAATATGGCGAGGAAATCCTGAAAAAAGTAGAAAAATAAAAACTCACACTGAAGGACCCCAAATATGGCAAGAAAACCCGAAAAAGGTGGAAAATGAGAAAATCACACAGTAGGACCCAGAATTACAAAAAAACTTGAAAAAAGTGGAAAATGAGAAAATCACACTGCAGGACCAAGAATATTTAGAGAAATCCTGAAAAACTTGAAAATTAAAAATTCACACTCCAGGACCTAGAATATGCCGAGAAATCCTGAAAAACGTGAAAATTAAAAATTCACATTATCGGACCCAGAATATGGTTAGAAACCCTGAAAAACGGGAAAATTAAAATTCAACTGAAGGACCCGGAATATGGCGAGAACCCTGAAAAAAGTAGAAAAACTGGAAAATGAGAATAATCACAGTGTAGGACCCAGAATTGCACAAAAAAAAACTTGAAAAACATCGTAATGAGAAAATCACACTGTGGGACCCAGAATATGGCAAGAAACCCTGAGAAACGTGGGAAAATTAATAATACACTCTGTAGTACCCAGAATATGGCAAGAAACCCTCAGAAAAGTAGAAAATTAAAAACTCACACTGAAGAACCCCAAATATGGCAAGAAAACCTAAAAAATGTGGAAAATGAGAATAATCACAGATTAGGACCCAGAATTGCGAAAATACTTGAAATGTCGTAAATGAGAAAAATCACATTTTAGGACCCAGAATATGGCGAGAAACCCTGAGAAACGTAGAAAATTAAAAATACACTCTGTAGCACCGAGAATATGGCAAGAAACCCTCAACAAAGTAGAAAATTAAAAACTCACAATGAAGGACCCCGAATATGGCGAGAAAACCTGAAAGAGGTGGAAAATGAGAATAATCACACTGTAGGACCCAGAATAGCGAAAAAAAACATGAAAATCATTGAAAATGAGAAAATCACACTGTAGGACCCAGATATGGCGAGAAACCCTGAGAAACGTGGAAAATTAAAAATACACTCTGTAGCACCCAGAATATGGCAAGAAACGCTCAAAAAAGTAGAAATTAAAAACTCACACTGAAGGACCCTGAAATATGCCGAGGAAAACATGAAAAAGGTAGAAAATGAGAATATTCACACTATATTACCCAGAATTACAAAAACATGAAAAAACATCGAAAATGAGAAAATCACACTGTAGGACCCAGAATATGCTCAGAAAACCATGAAAAACGTGGAAAATTAAAAATACACGCTCTAGGACCCAGAATATGGCGAGAAACTTTGAAAAAGAAAATTAAAAATTCACACTGAGGTATCACGAATATGGAGAGAAAAGGCTGAAAAAGGTGGAAAATGAGAATAATCACACTGTAGGACCCAGAATTGCGAAAAAACTTGAAAAACGTCGGAAAATGAGAAAATCACACTGTAGGACCCACAATATGACGAAAAAAAACCTGAAAAACGTGGAAAATTAAAAATACACGCTGTAGGACACAGAATATGTCGAGAAACCCTGAAAAATTAGAAAATTAAAACCTCACACTGAAGGACCCTAAATATGGCAGAGAGAACCTAAAAAAATGTAGAAAATTAAAAATTCACACTAAAGGACCCGGAATATGGCAATAAAACCTGAAAAAAGAGGAAAATTAAAAATTCACACTGAAGGACCCAGAATATGGCAAGAAAACCTGAAAAAAGTAGAAAATTAAAATTCACACTGAAGGACCTGGAATATGTGAAGAAAACCTGAAAACCGTGGAAATGAGAGAAATCACACTGTAGGACCCAGAATATGACGGAAAAACCTGAAAAACGTGGAAAATTAAAAATTCACACTGAAGGACCTGGAATATGTGAAGAAAACCTGAAAACCGTGGAAATGAGAAAATCACACTGGTAGGACCCAGAATATGACGGAAAAAACCTGAAAAACGTGGAAAATTAAAAATTCACACTGAAGGACCTGGAATATGTGAAGAAAACCTGAAAAACGTGGAAATGAGAAAATCACACTGGTAGGATCCAGAATATGACGGAAAAACCTGAAAAACGTGGAAAATTAAAAATTCACACTGAAGTACCCGGCATATGGTGAGAAAAACTGAAAACGAGGAAAATTCAAAAACACACTGTAGGATCCAGAGTAAAGGCGAGAAAACCTGAAAAAGGTGGAAAGTGAGAATTTTCACAATGTAGGACCCAGATTTGGAAAAAAAAAAAAGTGAAAAACGTTGAAAATGAGAAAATCACACTGTAGGACCCAGAGTATGCCGAGAAACCCTAAAAAAGGTGGAAATTGAGAAAATCACACTTTAGGACCCAGAATTTCGAAAAAACTTGAAAAATGTAGAAAATGAGGAAATCACACTGTAGGACCCACAATATGACGAAATAAACCTGAAAAACGTGGAAAATTAAAAATACACGCTGTAGGACACAGAATATGTTGAGAAACCCTGAAAAATTAGAAAATTAAAAACTCACACTGAAGGGACCCTAAATATGGCGAGAGAACATAAAAAAAGTAGAAAATTAAAAATTCACACTAAAGGACCCGGAATATGGCAATAAAACCTGAAAAAAGAGGAAAATTAAAAATTCACACTGAAAGACCTGGAATATGTGAAGAAAACCTGAAAAACGTGGAAATGAGAAAATCACACTGTAGGACCCAGAATATGACGAAATAAAACCTGAAAAACGTGGAAAATTAAAAATTCACACTGAAGTACCCGGCATATGGCGAGAAAACTGAAAAATGAGGAAAATTCAAAAACACACTGTAGGATCCAGAATATAGGCGAGAAAACCTGAAAAAGGTGGAAAGTGAGAATTATCACAATGTAGTACCCAGACTTGGAAAAAAAAAAAAGTGAAAAACGTCGAAAATGAGAAAAATCACACTGTAGGACCCAGAGTATGCCGAGAAACCCTGAAAAACGAGGAAAATTAAAAATACACGTTGGAGGACACAGAATATGTAGAGAAACACTGAAAAATTAGAAAAGTAAAAAATCACATTGAAGGACCCTAAATATGGCGAGAAAACCTTAAAAAGTTGTAAAATGAGAAAATCACACTGTAGGACGCAGAATTCGAAAAAACTCGAATAAAGTGGAAAATGAGAAAATCACACTGCAAGACCCAGAATATGCCAGAAACCCTGAAAAATGTAAAAAATTAAAAATTCACCCAAAATATGGCGAGAAATACTGAAAAACGTGGAAAATTAAAATATTCAACTGAAGGACCCGGAATATGGCTAGGAAACCTGAAAAATGAGAAAAATTCAAAACTCACACTGTAGGAACCAGAATATGGCGAGAAAACCTGAAATAGGTGGAAAAATAGAAAATCACAATGTAGGACCCAGAATATGAAGTAAAAACTTGAAAGCGTGGAAAATTAAAAATACACGATGTAGGACACAGAATATGTCGAGAAACCCTGAAAAAATAAGAAAATTAAAACCTCACACTGAAGGACCAAAAAAATGGCGAGAGAACCTGAAAAAAGTAGAAAATTAAAAATTCACACTGAAGGACCAGAATTGCGAAAAAAACTTGAAAAAAGTGGAAAATGAGAAAATCACACTGTAGGACCCAGAATATGCCAAGAAACCCTGAAACGTGGAAATAAAATACATGCTGTAGGACGCAGAATACAGAGAGAAACCCTGAAAAAACTAGAAAATTACAAATTCACACTGAAGGACACCAAATATCGCTAGAAAACCTGAAAAAGTTGGAAAATGAGAAAATCCCACTGCAGAACCCAGAATATGCAGAGAAACTCTGAAAAACGTGAAAATTAAAAATTCACACTGTCGGACAAAGAATATGGCGAGAAATAATGAAAAACGTGGAAAATTAAAAATTCACACTGAAGGACCTGGAATATGTCAAGAAAACCTGAAAAACGTGGAAATGAGAAAAATCACACTGTAGGAACCTGAATATGATGGAAAAACCTGAAAATGGTGGAAAATGAGAATAATCACAATGTAGGACCCAGATTTGAAAAAAAAAATTGAAAAACGTCGAAAATGTGAATATAATACTCTAGGACCCAGAATATGCCGAGATACCCTGAAAAACCTGAAAAATTAAAAATACACGCTGTAGGACCCAGAATATGGCCAGAAACCCTGAAATATCAGAAAAGTAAAAAATCACACTGAAGGACCCCAAATATGGCGAGAAAACCTGAAAAAGGTTGAAATGAGAAAATCACACTGTAGGACCCCAGAATTACGAAAAAAACTTGAAAAAAGTGGAAAATGAGAAAATCACACTACAGGACCAGAAATGCCGATAAAACCTGAAAAACGTGAAAATTAAAAATTTACAACTGTTGGACACAGAATATGGCGAGAAATACTGAAAAACGTGGGAAAATTTAAAATTCACACTGAAGGTCTGGAATATGTCAAGAAAAGCTGAAAAACGTGGAAATGAGAAAAATCACACTGTAGGACCCAGAATATGACGGAAAAAACCTGAAAATCGTGGAAAATTAAAAATTCACACTGAAGGACCTGGAATATGTGAAGAAAACCTGAAAACCGTGGAAATGAGAAAATCACACTGTAGGACCCAGAATATGACGGAAAAACCTGAAAAACGTGGAAAATTAAAAATACACGCTGTAGGACACAGAATATGTCGAGAAAACCCTGAAAAATTAGAAAATTAAAACCTCACACTGAAGGACCCTAAATATGGCGAGAGAACCTAAAAAATGTAGAAAATTAAAAATTCACACTAAAGGACCCGGAATATGGCAATAAAACCTGAAAAAAGAGGAAAATTAAAAATTCACACTGAAGGACCCAGAATATGGCAAGAAAACCTGAAAAAAGTAGAAAATTAAAAATTCACACTGAAGGACCTGGAATATGTGAAGAAAACCTGAAAACCGTGGAAATGAGAAAATCACACTGTAGGACCCAGAATATGACGGAAAAACCTGAAAAACGTGGAAAATTAAAAATTCACACTGAAGGACCTGGAATATGTGAAGAAAACCTGAAAACCGTGGAAATGAGAAAATCACACTGTAGGACCCAGAATATGACGGAAAAACCTGAAAAACGTGGGAAAATTAAAAATTCACACTGAAGGACCTGGAATATGTGAAGAAAACACTGAAAAAACGTGGAAATGAGAAAATCACACTGTAGGATCCAGAATATGACGGAAAAAACCTGAAAAACGTGGAAAATTAAAAAATTCACACTGAAGTACCCGGCATATGGTGAGAAAAAACTGAAAAACGAGGAAAATTCAAAAACACACTGTAGGATCCAGAGTAAAGGCGAGAAAACCTGAAAAAGGTGGGAAAGTGAGAATTTTCACAATGTAGGACCCAGATTGGAAAAAAAAAAAGTGGAAAAAACGTTGAAAATGAGAAAATCACACTGTAGGACCCAGAGTATGCCGAGAAACCCTAAAAAAGGTGGAAATTGAGAAAATCACACTTTAGGACCCAGAATTTCGAAAAAACTTGAAAAATGTAGAAAATGAGGAAATCACACTGTAGGACCCACAATATGACGAAATAAACCTGAAAAACGTGGAAAATTAAAAATACACGCTGTAGGACACAGAATATGTTGAGAAACCCTGAAAAATTAGAAAATTAAAAACTCACACTGAAGGACCCTAAATATGGCGAGAGAACATAAAAAAAGTAGAAAATTAAAAATTCACACTAAAGGACCCGGAATATGGCAATAAAACCTGAAAAAAGAGGAAAATTAAAAATTCACACTGAAGGACCTGGAATATGTGAAGAAAACCTGAAAAACGTGGAAATGAGAAAATCACACTGTAGGACCCAGAATATGACGAAATAAAACCTGAAAAACGTGGAAAATTAAAAATTCACACTGAAGTACCCGGCATATGGCGAGAAAAACTGAAAAATGAGGAAAATTCAAAAACACACTGTAGGATCCAGAATATAGGCGAGAAAACCTGAAAAAGGTGGAAAGTGAGAATTATCACAATGTAGTACCCAGACTTGGAAAAAAAAAAAGTGAAAAACGTCGAAAATGAGAAAATCACACTGTAGGACCAGAGTATGCCGAGAAACCCTGAAAAACGAGGAAAATTAAAAATACACGGTTGGAGGACACAGAATATGTAGAGAAACACTGAAAAATTAGAAAAGTAAAAAATCACATTGAAGGACCCTAAATATGGCGAGAAAACCTTAAAAAGTTGTAAAATGAGAAAATCACACTGTAGGACGCAGAATTCCGAAAATACTCGAATAAAGTGGAAAAATGAGAAAATCACACTGCAAGACCCAGAATATGCCAGAACCCTGAAAAATGTAAAAATTAAAAATTCACCCAAAATATGGCGAGAAATACTGAAAAACGTGGAAAATTAAAATATTCAACTGAAGGACCCGGAATATGGCTAGGAAACCTGAAAATGAGAAAAATTCAAAAACTCACACTGTAGGAACCAGAATATGGCGAGAAAAACCTGAAATAGGTGGAAAAATAGAAAATCACAATGTAGGACCCAGAATATGAAGTAAAAACTTGAAAAGCGTGGAAAATTAAAAATACACGATGTAGGACACAGAATATGTCGAGAAACCCTGAAAAATAAGAAAATTAAAACCTCACACTGAAGGACCAAAAAAATGGCGAGGAGAACCTGAAAAAAGTAGAAAATTAAAAATTCACACTGAAGGACCCAGAATTGCGAAAAAACTTGAAAAAGTGGAAAATGAGAAAATCACACTGTAGGACCCAGAATATGCCAAGAAACCCTGAAAACGTGGAAAATTAAAAATACATGCTGTAGGACGCAGAATACAGAGAGAAACCCTGAAAAAACTAGAAAATTACAAATTCACACTGAAGGACACCAAATATCGCTAGAAAACCTGAAAAAGTTGGAAAATGAGAAAATCCCACTGCAGAACCCAGAATATGCAGAGAACTCTGAAAAACGTGAAAATTAAAAATTCACACTGTCGGACAAAGAATATGGCGAGAAATAATGAAAAACGTGGAAAATTAAAATTCACACTGAAGGACCTGGAATATGTCAAGAAAACCTGAAAAACGTGAAATGAGAAAATCACACTGTAGGAACCTGAATATGATGGAAAAACCTGAAAATGGTGGAAAATGAGAATAATCACAATGTAGGACCCAGATTTGAAAAAAAAAATTGAAAAACGTCGAAAATGTGAATATAATACTCTAGGACCCAGAATATGCCGAGATACCCTGAAAACCTGAAAAATTAAAAATACACGCTGTAGGACCCAGAATATGGCCAGAAACCCTGAAATATCAGAAAAGTAAAAAATCACACTGAAGGACCCCAAATATGGCGAGAAAACCTGAAAAAGGTTGAAAAATGAGAAAATCACACTGTAGGACCCAGAATTACGAAAAAACTTGAAAAAAGTGGAAAATGAGAAAATCACACTACAGGACCCAGAAATGCCGATAAAACCTGAAAAACGTGAAAATTAAAAATTTACACTGTTGGACACAGAATATGGCGAGAAATACTGAAAAACGTGGAAAATTAAAATTCACATCTGAAGGTCCTGGAATATGTCAAGAAAAGCTGAAAAACGTGGAAATGAGAAAAATCACACTGTAGGACCCAGAATATGACGGAAAAACCTGAAAATCGTGGAAAATTAAAAATTCACACTGAAGGACCTGGAATATGTGAAGAAAACCTGAAAACCGTGGAAATGAGAAAATCACACTGTAGGACCCAGAATATGACGGAAAAACCTGAAAAACGTGGAAAATTAAAAATACACGCTGTAGGACACAGATATATGTCGAGAAACCCTGAAAAATTAGAAAATTAAAACCTCACACTGAAGGACCCTAAATATGGCGAGAGAACCTAAAAAATGTAGAAAATTAAAAATTCACACTAAAGGACCCGGAATATGGCAATAAAACCTGAAAAAAGAGGGAAAAATTAAAAATTCACACTGAAGGACCCAGAATATGGCAAGAAAACCTGAAAAAAGTAGAAAATTAAAAATTCACACTGAAGGACCTGGAATATGTGAAGGAAAACCTGAAACCGTTGAAATGAGAAAATCACACTGTAGGACCCAGAATATGACGGAAAAACCTGAAAAACGTGGAAAATTAAAAATTCACACTGAAGGACCTGGAATATGTGAAGAAAACCTGAAAACCGTGGAAATGAGAAAATCACACTGTAGGACCCAGAATATGACGGAAAAACCTGAAAAACGTGGAAAAATTAAAAATTCACACTGAAGGACCTGGAATATGTGAAGAAAACCTGAAAAACGTGGAAATGAGAAAATCACACTGTAGGATCCAGAATATGACGGAAAAACCTGAAAAACGTGGAAAAATTAAAAATTCACACTGAGTACCCGGCATATGGTGAGAAAAACTGAAAAACGAGGAAAATTCAAAAAACACACTGTAGGATCCAGAGTAAAGGCGAGGAAACCTGAAAAAGGTGGAAAGTGAGAATTTTCACAATGTAGGACCCAGATTTGGAAAAAAAAAAGTGAAAAACGTTGAAAATGAGAAAATCACACTGTAGGACCCAGAGTATGCCGAGAAACCCTAAAAAAGGTGGAAATTGAGAAAATCACACTTTAGGACCCAGAATTTCGAAAAAACTTGAAAAATGTAGAAAATGAGGAAATCACACTGTAGGACCCACAATATGACGAAATAAACCTGAAAACGTGGAAAATTAAAAATACACGCTGTAGGACACAGAATATGTTGAGAAACCCTGAAAAATTAGAAAATTAAAAACTCACACTGAAGGACCCTAAATATGGCGAGAGAACATAAAAAAAGTAGAAAATTAAAAATTCACACTAAAGGACCGGAATATGGCAATAAAACCTGAAAAAAGAGGAAAATTAAAAATTCACACTGAAGGACCTGGAATATGTGAAGAAACCTGAAAAACGTGGAAATGAGAAAATCACACTGTAGGACCCAGAATATGACGAAATAAACCTGAAAAACGTGGAAAATTAAAAATTCACACTGAAGTACCCGGCATATGGCGAGAAAAACTGAAAAATGAGGAAAATTCAAAAACACACTGTAGGATCCAGAATATAGGCGAGGGAAAACCTGAAAAAGGTGGAAAGTGAGATTATCACAATGTAGTACCCAGACTTGGAAAAAAAAAAAGTGAAAAACGTCGAAAATGAGGAAAATCACACTGTAGGACCCAGAGTATGCCGAGAAACCCTGAAAAACGAGGAAAATTAAAAATACACGTTGGAGGACACAGAATATGTAGAGA